>NW_027104732.1:20512-22492 GCF_000696795.3 Halyomorpha halys
GAAAATCAATGTGGGTTGATAGAATCTTTGTCCTGGATAAACCTTGTTATTACTGGACCGATTTACGTGGGTTTTTTCTAAATTGGTTCACAATAAACTTTTGAATAACTGGACCGATTTTGTGGAAGTTTTTTTTTTTAATACTAATTTTTACTCCTACAAAATCGTTTACCACACTTCCATATGCCATTCGGTCTGTTTACGTCCATTTTTTTCAAAATGTTTCATTTCGCCATGGGAAGGTTTAAAGATAATGAAATACTTGAATACCCGAATAAATAAAATTTGGAGAAAATTGAGATTTTAATATAATAAAATGAATTAGTGGACTTTTTTTTACTCCCAACAAATATTTTACTACTCTTCGATTTGCCAATTAGTGTCAGTTGTTTGGATATAATACTAATATTGAATCACAGCGAGAGTTTTTGTTTCAAAACTATAAATGTTACTTATTATTATCTTTACTTAAACTACTCCAAAGTATGGTGTAGATTGGTTGAGTAATGTTGAAGCTATTAATATTTTGTTTAAAACAATTATGATCGCAACTTTATTGCATGTATTGGTTCAATTTATGTTACCAAAAAATATTAATAAAGTATTTTAAAATGTTTAATTTTAACTAAAAATATAATAAACTTTAAAAACTATTGATTTTATTCATTAATTATAATCCTCAAATTTACAGCGTATACCGATGATACCAAATGATATGCCATTTATTTCAGCCTTTCTTTCATGAGATGCTAAAAACGAATGTCATCGTATATATAGGATCAATTTATGTTATCAAATTATAATAATGAAGTATACCAATATGTTTAATTTAACTAAATACATACATTTATAACCATCAATCGTGTTTATTAAAACTATATACATCTTCAAATATTGCAATAGCGAAGCATTGTTGGGTCAGCTGGTACTAATTTAAAGAAAATCTTACAAATTTGTAGTGAACAATGAGTCATAAATAAGTTCATTATTATTGTAGGCGCCCGTTGTTAAAACAGCAACAACTGCCTCACATTGCATGGAACCGGTTGTTCAATGATAATTGATAACCGTAACATCACCTGATATTATTACAATCCTCTAGTGCGACATCATTTATTGCATTTATACCTGTTACTTCTTCCTAAGTGCTGCTGAGTCCGGTTTTTACTGTCAATGGTTCTAGAGTGACCGTGCACAGAAAAAATATATTTATTGCCATATCCTTTTTCCGACCATGAGCGTCGGTAAGAGGGAATCCTCTAAAACAGAAAGAAACAGTGAATAAGTGAGTGCTTTATTATGAAAAAGAAAGGAAATAAATCGTGTTGTGTATTACCTTTTACTACCTTTGGTATTTTAAGGTTACTCCTGTAATGCTTATTGTTATTTATGAAATATCCATTCTAGCTGGTACTATTTTTAAATCCGGAGGTGAGGGGCCTCCTCGTGTTGTATCGCATAGAAGATAGAAAAATAAAAACATTTATTAATAAAGACAATAGATAATGGTAAAATAATAAGAAAAACAGTCAGAGGACGAATAGAAGTGTGGTGGAGGGGAAGGGAGGTGCATCAGAAGATGGAGTTATAAGGTGGTGTTGATAGGGTTTTTGGAACCTTTCCAGCCCTGCCATGCAGTAATGGATGGATCAGAGGGGATGGAGTTTTCATTATATAAGGTCTCCAAAGGGTAGCCATCTGCTCTGTGTTGCCTGGGAGTTGTTTTTTGACGTGTTGTCCTTGTCCCACCGACACTCAAAACGAAAGCTGGTTTGCTTGATTTTGAGACTTATTTTTAGTATCGGGAAAATAGCCAAACACATTGTACAAGAGAACACTATGCACCTTCATACCGTTTCCACCTCCTCTGTGCTATCAAATATTTGCGTTGGTAAAAATATAACTGTCGGTTCATTACTGTTTGCAATTTTTCTAGTCTTGATAGTTTTAGTTTTATTGTCTTACTAGCGGATGTATGGA
>NW_027104732.1:23642-24663 GCF_000696795.3 Halyomorpha halys
GAGCATTTGTACGAGCCTCCGATTCGTGGCGAGCGGCCAACATGTGGATGCGACTTTAGAACTCTAGCAGGAAATGAAAAAATAAATTTTAGTCTAAAATTGCAAATTTTCATTCACTTTCATCTGTACGCATACTCTTTGAAAACGGCTACACTATACTGATTTGGCACGAATTTTTAGGCAAGTTGAGGTTAGTATTAACATGGTTTAGTATAAATTTCATCAAAATTCGTCCCCCATTTTAGCATACTTATACGGAAATGTAATTTATTGAATAAAATTATTTTTGAATAACGTCCTGCAAATTTATTTTCAAACAATGGACCATCAAGGCAAGAGCGTACCCAGAACGAAAACTAGAGAGGACAAGCTATGGTCGTTCAAGTTGTGACATTTTAGCACGGAAAAGGCGTATCAAACAAAATATATATATCAAATGGAAAATCCTTAAGAACCTCTCCGTTATCATTCCTAAATCCTGTCCATACTACTCAGTTGATCCAGACGAGCTTAATACTTTCTTTTTTGCTCCTCCTCTTTTAACAACCTCTTGCGAATTTTCATCTCTTCACATCCCTGAAATCCCATTTGATCCCAATAACTTTTATTTCCTAAATGTTTCTCCAGAAGATTTAATCTCAGCAGTCCTCAAGTCTAGAACTAACGATTACGGCCCAGACAATGTTCCTGTAAAGATAAACTTTGTCTCCCTGCCGTTCTTCCTGCCTTCCTGCACATTTATAACTTCTCCCTTCGAAATTCCGTTTTTCTCAAAGTCTGGAAGAAAGTCCTCGTCCGATCATTGAACAAAGTTCCTTCTCCTTCTTCAGTTTCCGACTTTAGGCCAATATCCATTCTATCCAATTTGGTCAAGCCACTAGAAAGATTAGTGACTCACAACTTAATAATTTTCTCGAGCAAAAAGCTCGCCTTAATCCTTTCCAATCCGGTTTTCGCTCCTAACATTCCACACAATCCGCTTTATTGAAAGGGTAGCCATCTGCTCTGTGTTGCCTGGGAG
>NW_027104732.1:25319-34143 GCF_000696795.3 Halyomorpha halys
AAGAGACTCATATAATGAATAACCAAACGTCCACATCTTTGTAATCAAATAAATAGGCTGGTATTGATTAACATTATAAACAGTAGTAAAGCCAATATACCAATGTAATTTTATTCTACTATCTGAAAATTTTTAAACGCTCGCCAGATAAAAATCTCACTATATGAACCATGTATTTATTCTTAGGGGTCTCAGAATAAAGCTATTTTTTCATTGCATTTATATATATATATATATTAATAATTATATCAGTGCTTCATTAGTTACTATAATTATTTGCTTGAAAAAAAAAACTTTTTTATTAAACTAATAATATTTTCACTTCTAGGGGGGCAACTGCGCCCTCTCTGAGTACATCTATTGATCAAGGTTAAAACTTATGTAAGAGGGGCTGATGCGGGCAGCTACCCATCTTTAGAAGGGGGAAAAATTATTTATTTAATAAAAAAATTTTTTTTCAAACAAATATTGTAGTAACTTATAAAGCACTGCTATAATTATGTACAATTTTGGTTTAATTCGCCTTTTCCGTGCTGAAATGTCACAACCTGAACGACCATGGCTTGCCCCCCCCCCTAGTTTTGATCCTGGGTAAGCCCTTGACCAGAAATCTGAAAAAATAAAATAGATTTACAAAACATTATTTAAAAAAAATTTACAGACTTCTTTTTAGTAATGCACTAAATTATTATGAATATAAATAAATTTAATATTTTCCTACTAATGATTGTTTACTCTATTTAGGAATTATAAACAAACCTCAATATATTCTTCTTTTTGAAATATTTCGGTCATCCTCATGCCTCACTAACTGACAAAGAAACCAATAGAAATCAGATTTTCTTAAAATAGTCGTCAGCTCTGGTTCCTCCTGAACTTCGAAAAAAAATGTTTAGTTAGTAGATAGCGCTACCAGCGATAAAGTTTGAAATTCTTGACATTAATTTACACCAAATGTCTTTTTTTAAGGTCTTTACATATCCAGATAGGTTTTTATATCAATATATGTTGAATATAATTATAAAATTATTGTTTAAATTAGTATCATTAACAAGCAATAGACCATTTCGCGGATTACGAGGGCAAATAGGTTTGTTCCCGCCATGTTTATTAGTTTACTCAAAGTTTAACGGTTGATTGTTGTGTGCTCAAACTTTTGACAATTCTATGTGTATTTAGTTTTATTAAAGCTGATGTGACCCTCGAAGATTTATATCTGTGAACGTTTTAACGTTGGTATCATAACATTTTTCATAATTGTGGTAAGTCAAGTATTTCCTATGTTATATTACATTTTTGAATGAATCCAGCTCTACTTGAATATTCGAGTATGCTTATTTCGAAGTAATATAATTGTTATTGGTAAATCTATTCATTTATTACTTGATATTTTTTAAATTTCAGTTTATTGTATGTAGATTAGAACTTACTTTGTTATCAGTGAAAAGTATGACAGATTACAGGTTTTGAAAGTATCCTAGTTAGCCAATGTACATTTTCAAGGTGTTTTAGAATTATTTCGGCTATTTGTTTCTGGATATGCTACATACAAAATGATGAAAAATGGACACTAATTATTTAGTTTTTAATCCAACAATCTTTAAGATATTAAGAGATTTCTTGTTACTTCTTTTCGTTCTTTACTTTTGTTCCATACAATCTCATCATGTTAAATTTAGTTAGTTTTTGACATTTTCTCAGTTTATTCAAATATGATTTATTCTAAATTGTTCTGCTGATCAAAATTATCTTAATGTTTTCCGAATAATATGCTCTTAATCACCTATTGGAACAATAATATAAACAACAAATAACCGAACTGTTGGAATAAAACAAAACAATTATTCATGTTTTTAAGAAGGGTATTGTCTGGATACAGTGTTTTTTTTATTGTTGTTTACCATCATTTAAGATTTTTTTTATTGTTTGTTTTGTCGTGGTATTTTCTGTTTTTTGTATGCACTGTTATTTGTAATTAAGAAATCAAAGAAAAATTCCTTACTAAAAATATTTTATAGGACCTTTGATTTTTATTGTGAATTACAGAAAATATTTTTCTTGTGGTTATCTGTAAGTCTTCATATATTAATTAATATTATGTGAGGTTAAAACATTTTCATTGATGTATCATGATCTATATTTTGGCCATTCAGTTCATTATATGTTCATAGTTAGTGACTGAATTTCATTATTACAAAAAGAATAATATTATTCCTTATTTTGCATTTTTTTTTTCCTTTTGGGCAATTTGTGATTCATTTAAAAACTTCCCCACAGGATTAGTAGACATTTAGGAGTGAAGAAACTTTCCAATGAAGACACTCCCGACATGGTACATCCACCTAGTGTAGCAGATCTCTGCTCCAAAGGCGTTTTAGTCTTTTCAGATTTAGTAGTAGTGTGTCAGTCAGTATTGTTTGTACCAGTAGGTTGGGGTGTCCAGTGAGTGAGTCTTAAAATGTTATGTACTGTTTGTTTATGATGTCAGTTGCAAATTGTGTGTCAGGTCCTTGTATAATGATTTGTTTGTGATATAAAAGGGATTGTGAGTGATGTATCGGAGGAATTCGGATTGGAAGATCTGAATGGTCTGAAGGTAAGATTTGTTGCTGAAGCCCCACACCTGAGTGGTGTAAGTCCATAACGGTTTAAATAATAAGTTGTATATTTTAAGTTTGTTTTTAAGTGATAATTTATTTTTACGTTGTAGTAGTCATCGAAGGAAAGACTGTCAAAATGAAATAGTAATTACAAATACGAAAAGAATAGTAATGCATGAAATTGTCACTTTTAGGAATTGGTTTATTGCTTAATTGCTTTCATTATAATACATTTAAGCAGTTCTTGTGAATTATTGATATAAAAGTTTTAATGTTAAGCTGTAAACATGTTTTGACTCTTTATATTTTTATTTATTATCTAGAAACCTTCGGACAAACAAGAATTATTTTCTTTAATCTGTAGTGTATTTTGTTTGTTAATATTGACAAGTATACTTAATATATTATATTTATTAGCATGCTGCTTTCTACTATACAATTTAGTCATTATTAAATATATTCAGTTGTATATAAAGAGTTAAGAATATAAAAAATGTCTTTTTTGAAATATGTCCATGATCCCCTACTCAAGTCAGTAATATTACAGTTATACTGTTTGGAGAGGCGCCCAATTTGTTTGAATTTAGTAATATTAATTCATTATTATCAACATTACAACTATTAATTTTTAATTGTATTTTTATGACAGTATTTTTGAAATTTAGCTTCTTTCTTCTATATGATCACAGTTTTTTCTTTAATTTAAGAATCATTGGTGACTGGTGGGTCTGAACGCTTATTTATCATAGATTTTAGTGCTCTGATCTAGTTTATTTTTACTATAGATGATTTGCCCGTATGTAAATTTGAATGATGATCAGAGCTGTGGTCGTTCAGAACATAAATTATAAGATACTTAAAGACCTACGAAGTAATCTATTAATAGTTAAGAGCTACTTTTGTTTTTATTTGAAGAAGATAGTTGACTGTATAAAGTAGATTGTAGGAAGATAGTCCGAGTGGTAGTCAATGAAGGTAAAAGGTAGTTTTTTCTACTATTTTTACCTTTATTGACACCCATCCAGACTATCTCCATACAATATATTTTTGTTCTTCAAAAATGGAGTGTATATTAAGTTGAAGTATTACTATTGTGCAAAATTTTGTTAAATTGTCTGTATGAACAGACTACCTCAAAAACAGTAAGTCACATGAAACTAAAATTTAATATTTAGGACAGGTGTATGCCTAGGATCTCACAGTAAATTGTTTGTTAAAATCGACCAACTGGAAGTGTCACCTTAGGGAATCAATTTTACATTTTTTTTTTTTTTCAAGCATTTTATGAAAATAAGAGGCCCTAATGATTTTGATTAAACTTTTTACATAAATGTAAAATTAAAATTAAGTGTTTTTTAATACCAGATAGGTGAAATAGTCTAACCGGGCTTATTAAATGATGAATTAAAAAAAAATATTCTGAAATACCTTTACACCTTGTTTAACTGTTGGATTATTGGCAGGAACAAAATTAATATTCGTTAGTTTTGCCAAAAATTGTGTGATGCACAAACCATGCCAGATTTTGTTGGGTTGTTTAATTTAATTTTTATACACATAAATAAGTACAGTGTCAAATGTATGATCTTGATATAGAAAGTAGATAAATAACAGCAACTGAGTCTAGCAGGCCCACCTGTTCATGCTACAGATTTATATTTACTCATTAAAATATTAATTTATTATTACGGAATTATCTAGTAAGTTTTGTTTTAATGGAAGAAAAAATTCCAATTGATCTGGTAAACAATTATTTTTTTGTTTTAGTGAAAGTTGATGGAGTGACACATCATGTCCCGAAATTCTTCTGTGGCAGTTCTAGCAGACTGCACTGACCTGTCCAATATCCACGATTCATTATTGGGTAATTAAGTTTTATTATTTTTATATAAATCAACATTGAATAATTAAATACATTGAATTTTTTTCTTCTAATGAGGATATTCTAAAAAACACTGTGCCTCAGTGAACAGGTTCCTTAACTTCTTAGTGGAGTAAGGAAACTATTTACTGCATCTAGTTTAATGGAAGACTTAAAAGAAAAAGAAACCTCTTCAGATGAGATATTTTGCTTAATTATTTTGTAGGGTTGGGGTTATGGTTATGTTTTGTAATTTATAGGAGCTTATCAGATAAGAAACAGTTTCTTAAATTATTAAATAATTAGCTATTATTGAATTAGCTAACTTGTGTAAATATGGGTCCCTTTTCTTTTTTTGTTGACTGTTAATATGTCTTTTGATAAATATGTTATTTTATTTCAGTAAAATATTTAATATCTTTAATACTCATAATGTAAAGTTTCAGCTAAACTCTAGAGTTGCACATTTGGTCGGAATATCATTAATAAAAGGAAGGAACTTGATGTATTCAATGACTTCTGTAAAGTTTTATTACCTTATATTGGATTAGGTTAATTATAGAGAAATTTATTGAAAACCATTTACAATACACTAATATTATACATTGTCTATATTGCTGATTAAAACCATTTTTTGTAGGTCTAAATGGTCCACCATCAGTGCTGAGTATTGAAAATGAAACTATACTCACAAACAACTCTGACATTTCTCCTAGTCAGGTTATTGGCAGTGGGAGTTTTCTTGAAAGAGTCAAATCTACAGATTTAGCTACACTTTTTCCCAGGGGAAGCCTCAATCAAAAAAGAAAGAAGAAGAAAAAAAGTAGTGAAAGTTCCCTATGTATTTCACAATCATCAGAAAATATTTCATCTTTGCAAAGCAATATAAATGTTACAGAAACAGATGAAAATGTATCAGCTTCTTTTGAAGGAAGTTCTGAAAACAAAAAAATGGAACCAGACGAGAAATCTACTAAACCATTTAACAAGCATTTGTATCTCAGGAAGAAATCTGTTAATATTTCCCTTGATTCAAGTTCCTTAAACAATTCTATCTCCGAAAAGAGCCTTAAGAGGAATAGTCGAGTTGTCAATGTTTCTTTGGATCCATTATATTCTAAAAGAAGAAAGATCACGGAAACTGATGAAAATATTTCGGATTCTTTTAAAGGATCAAGAAAATCAAATCAAATCAAAGAGGAATCATCTAAAGTATTTAGCAAGCGTTCATATCTCAAGAAGAAATCTGTTAATTTTTCTTTTGATTCGAGTTCCTTAAACAATTCGGTTTCAGAAAAGAGCCTTGAGACTGATCAAATCAACAAAATTTCTTTGCCTTCTAAAAGAAAAAATGCATCCAGGAAATGCAAGTTGAATTCTGATCTAAATATTGATGATTTGGAAGCTGTGAAATGTTCTGAGAAAAATTATACCAGCACAAAGGGAGAATCAATCCCGAGTTCTAATATTGATTCTTCTTACATTCAATCAAATAAAGAAACTAATGGAAGTCAGTTAAAATCTGCGAAAGAAAATGAGTTTGATGAAAGCATATCCAGAGATAATGTGAATGGTTCTTTGGAAGCTGTTAATGAGGAATCGCCTAAAGTATTCAATAAGAATGTGTATCTTAAGAAGAAGTCTATTAATATCTCATTCGATTCAAGTTCTTTAAATAATTCAATCGTTGAAAAGAGCCATGAGGAAAATAGTCCAGTCTCTGAAGTTTCTTTGGATCCATCATGTTCCAAAATTGCAAATGTTACAGGATCAGTCAAAAATATTTCTGCTGTGGCGGAAGTATCTCAAAAAATGGAAATTGATAAAGAATCTGCGAATGTATTTAATAAGAATTTGTTTCTCAAGAAAAAGCCAATTGATGTTACATTTGATTCTAGTTCCATAAATGATTCAATCACTGAAAAGATCTCTGAGGGAAATAGTCAGGTTGAGAATGTTTCGTTGGAATTATCTTCTAAAATGGAAATTGAGGATTCTGCTAAGATTTTTAAGAAGGATTTGTATATTAAGAAGAAGTCTATTAAACTTGCATTTGATTCAAGTTCTTTAAGTGATCTAATAACTGAAAAGAGCCTTGGAGGAAATAATGTGGTCACTGATATTTCTTTGGATCCATTATCTTCTGAAATTACAAATGCTTTAAAATCAACTGAAAGTGTTTCTAAAGAGTTAATAATACTCAAAAATAGTGATGAAACTACAAATGATATCTCAAATGGAAACCTAAATGCAAGTAATACAGTCATAAATAATTCTTCTGAGAATGATAATGATGTAGTTATTGATAAAGAAAAAAAACAATTGACTACTGAAAATCATCAAGGAAGCTATAATGAAGTGGTTTTGTCCAAAGATTTAGTCAAGGAAACCACAAAAGATGGAAATACTGAGTTAATGGAGGTCCAAAATAGTAATAATTCTGTAAATGACAGTGTAAGTGGATGTAATTTAAGTCAATCTTCCCAAATTTGTAATGCCATTACCAATGAAGATGAAAATAGATCAATAGAAAGTGAAGTAGACACAAATATTTCATTAAATGATCTTCTGAAAGCCATGGATGAGGGAACTGATAAGGTATCTAATAAGAATTTGTGTCTGAAGGAGTCTATTGATATTCCCTTCGAGTCAAGTTCCTTAAGTGATTCAATCTCTGAAAAGAGTTTTAAAAGAAATATTCTGGTCACTGATGTTTCTTCAGGTCCATTATCTTCTGAAATTGCAAATGCCACAGATTCATCTGCTGATTCTTTTAAATCTTTGAAACTTTCATTTGATTCAAGTTCCTCAAATGATCCAATCTCTGAAAAAAGCCTTGAGGAGAATAGCCCAATCACTGAAGTCACTTTAGATCCGTCGTGTTCCGAAATTACAAATGTTACAGAATCAGTAGAAAAAGTTTCTGCTCCTTTCAGAGATGCTCAAAAAATGATAATTGAGGAGGATTCTGCTAAAGTTTTTAACAAAAATTTGTATCTCAAGAAGAAGTCCATTAAACTTTCATTTGATTCAAGTTCCTTAAGTGATCCAATCACTGAAAAGAGTCATGATGGAAATAGTGGGGTCACTGATAGTTCCTCGGATCCATTATCTTCTAAAATCACCAATGTTACTGAATCAGCCCTAAATGTTTCTGCTTCCTCTGAAGGATCTCCAAAAATGGAAAATGAGGAAGAATCGGCTAAAGTATTTTGCAAAAATTTGTATCTTAAGAAGAAATCTATTAATCTTACATTTGATTCAAGCACTTTAAATGATTTAATCCCTGAAAAGAACCTTGAAGAGAATAGTCCTCCTACTGAAGTATCTCTTAATCTATTATGCCCTAAAACGGCAAATGTTACAGAATCTGTGGACAATGATTTTGCATCTGTTGAAGGATCTCCAAAAATGGAAGTTGAAGAAGAATCTGCTAAAGTATTTAACAAAAATATGTATCTGAAAAAGAAGTCTATTAAACTTACATTTGATTCAAGTTCCTTAAATGATGCAATCCCTGAAATGTGTCCTGAGCAATATGCTCCAGTTACTGATGTTCCTGTGGAGCTAATGTCTTCCAAAATTGTGAATAATACAGATTCAGCCGAAGACAATTCTTTTGGTGGTTCTCAAAAGATAGAAATTGAAGAGGGTTCTGTTAAAGTTTTTAACAAGAATTTGTATCTCAAAAAGAAGTCTATTAAACTTTCATTTGATGAAAGTTCCTTAAATGATCCAGTGTCTGAAAAGAGTAATGAAGAGAATCATCAGGTAGACAATAGTACGTTAGATCCAATATCGTCTAAAAGTACAAAAATTATAGATTTAGGTGAAAGTACTTCTGCTACTTTCCTAGAATCTCGAAAAATGGAAATTGGTGAGGAATCCGCTGAAGTGTTCAACAAAAATTTGTATCTCAAGAAGAAGTCAGTTAATATTTCATTTGATGAAAGTTCCATGAATGATCCAGTTCCTGAAAAGAATAATGAAGAGAATCATCAGGTAGACAATGGTTCGTTAGATCCAATATCGTCTAAAAGTACAAAAATTATAGATTTAGGTGAAAGTACTTCTGCTACTTTCCAAGAGTCTCAAAAAATGGAATTATTGTTGAGGAATCCGTTGAGGTGTTCAACAAGAATTTGTATCTCAAGAAGAAATCAATTGATATTTCATTTGATGAAAGTTCCATGAATGATCCAGTCCCTGAAAAGAGTAATGAAGAGAATCATCAGGTAGACAATGGTGCGTTAGATCCAATATCGTCTAAAAGTACAAAAATTATAGATTTAGGTGAAAGTACTTCTGCTACTTTCCAAGAGTCTCAAAAAATGGAATTAGTTGCGGAATCCGCTGAGGTGTT
>NW_027104732.1:34712-42476 GCF_000696795.3 Halyomorpha halys
GTATCTCAAGAAGAAATCAATTGATATTTCATTTGATGAAAGTTCCATGAATGATCTAGTCCCTGAAAAGAGTAATGAAGAGAATCATCAGGTAGACAATGGTTCTTTAGATCCACTATTGCCTAAAAGTACAAAAATTACAGATTTAGGTGAAAGTACTTCTGCTACTTTCAAAGAATTTAAAAAAATGGAAATTGATGAGGAATCCGCTGAGGTGTTCAACAAGAATTTGTATCTCAAGAAGTCAATTAATATTTCATTCGATGAAAGTTCCTTAAATGATCCAGTTCCTGAAAAGAGCCTTGAAGAAAATAGTCCAGTCACTGAAGTTTCTTTGGATCCATCATGTTCCAAAACAGCTAATGCCACAGAATCAGCTGAAAATGTTTCTGCTTTTGAAGAACCAAAAAAAATGGAAATTGAAGAAGAATCTGTTGAAGAACTTAACGAAAACACTGAAAAGAGCACTGTAGAAAATTATCCGGTAGATTATGTTTCTTTAGATCCATCATCTAATGTTACAAATGTTTCTACAGAGTTATTAGGTCTCCAAGGTTGTAATGATATTACAAATGACCCCTCTAATAGAAATATTAATGTAAGTAATACAGTAGTAAGTAACTCTGCTAATAATGGCATTATTGATGAAGAAAAAAACAAATCAATTACTGATATTCACTCAAAGATTTTAACTAACAAATCTTCAAATTTAATATTTGAGAGTGTAGTTGTTAAAGGTAATTCTGAAGGAAATTCTAATACCGAAACGATAAAATCAATTCCTAGTTCTATTAACATTCGTTGCAGTAAAATAAACGAACACTCAAATGAATTTCAGCCCAAGTCAAGTGAAGGAGACAGTATTGATGCCAATATGTCAAAACATAGTAGAGCAATTGAAAATAAACTTTCTGATGAAAATTCAAAATTAATCTCTACTTCTATTATTATTTCTTCCAGTGTGATTCAAGAAAAATCAAGTAAAAATGAAGAAGATTGTTTTAAGGAGATCACCTCTAAAGACAAAAGTTTTGATCAAAGCAAACATTCACCTGTAATGGAAAATGGTAAGCATTGTCCTGGAGGTTTATTGATTTCTCATGCTAGTCCTGAAAATAACAAGAAAGATCATTCTGAAGAAAATTCTAAAACCGAAACAATAAAATCAATTCCTACTTCTATTAACATTCCTTGCAGTGAAATAAATGAACAGTCGAATGAATTTCAGTCCAAGTCCACTGAAGGAGGCAGTATTGATGAAAAAATATCAAAACATAGCAGAGCAGGGAATTCTAGTTCAAAACATGTTTTCGTTTGTCCAGATGTGCCAGCTCATAATCTGAGAGAGAGAAGTAGAAAAGATACCAGAAACCATTCTGATATTTTGGAAAATTCTGCGAAGAAAAATAAATCTTCTCTTTCTGGGAATAGAACTGAAGATTTTATACAGGATATAAGTATTATCCCTAATCCTAAACCTTTTACTCGCAGCCGAGTGATGTATCATAGTACTCCTATCAGCAGGACATTCGTGAAGGAAAATAGAAGAAAATCCAAAGGCAGCACTAGTGTGAAATCAGAAGATAAAAACATTCAGCAGGATGATAAAATGATTCAGGTTTCTAAATCGATTTTTGGATCATCCACTGAAGTAACTAATGCCACTGTATCTAGAAAGAAATCAATAGAATTTTCTAATAATTCTGGTCAATATAATGAAAAAAGTGACAAGAGAACCTTTAGAAAAAGTGCTTCACATCACTCAGGAATGAAAAAGTTAGAGAAAATGCAGTCAATTGGCGAAAGCAGGTCCTACCATTCCAATTTCTTATCCACATTTGAAGACGATAACAGTTACTGTACTCCTAGGAAATCTTTGAAAAGGGTGGCATTCAAAAGTATTTCTTCTACTGAAAATTCTTCTTCTGGTTATGGAAATTCTTCCGATGACTATGTTGCTAGAAAAAGGAGATCCGTCAGGTTCCGAGGTGCAATTTCACTCATAGAAGATACCATTGATAATAGTTCTCCAGGGGATATACGTGATGCTAACAACAGCAAGTTGGGCATTGCCGATCGAAATTCGATTGGGATCAATGATATGCCTAGTGTGGTCAATGACTCAAAAAGCAGGATAGATAGAAATGATCTTTCCCTTAATTCTCTTAATTATAGTGCTGAAGTGCCTGAAATAATTTTGACAGAAGATGCAATAGAACCTAATGAAATTTCTGAAGATTGTTCCCTATTTAATAAATTAATAGAAATGGCGGAGTACAAAAAATCAGACAGGAATACGGCTACAAGGCAAGCTAAACAGTCCAGATACAGGAAAAAATTGGGAAGATCAAGTTCAGGTATGAATTGTGCAAGACCTGATCTAAAGTATCATGAAAAGTGGGTTTCACCCAAACTCATTGCATTTCTGAATGAAAAATTAATGACAGATTCCCTAGATCATGTCATCAATACAGAAAGAATAGTTTCTGTTCTTTGTTCTGCAGTAAGTGCTGTTAGAAACTTACAAGATGCTAATGATATAGATTTTGCTCTATTACCGTTGAAAAATATCTTAGTTAGGTTTAGAGTTTGTTGCAACATGATAGAATATTGTACATTTATTTCCAGATTCACTCCTTTCGAATTTCAGTGTAAAACGTTACCTTTAGGGGGTTATTTTGGCAGTACCAAAAGAGATATTAGAGGGAAATTAACAGATCCCTTATTATCAGAAGCTGAGAAAATTGATGCATTTTTATGAAATATTAATAAGGTGTATATTTCATTTTAACTGTAAGATTTACATAAATCGTCTTTTATTCCATTTATATATTTAAAATTGTAAAAAGTTGTAAAAACACAAGCACACATATCTATGTACATATTGAATGTAATAATTTTGTATCAATAATTTAATTTTTTCTCCAGAAACCTTATAAAAAATTTGTACATTCATGATTGTATTATAACTAAGTGTATAAAGGCTGTGTTGTATTAATTTTAAGGAAAATTTATTGTTTATATTAGATGTTTTATAAGTATTTGCGTTTTATTAATGTTATTAAAAATTATTAACTTATGTTTTCTTTCTTTTTTCCCTATTTAAATTCAATCCTTTGTTTTGTATACATAATTGATTGTATAATTTTAAATTATAAAGAAGATAATCAAGGGTTAGGTCCGAATAGAACAAGAGTAGTTAACAATTATTTATTTACTGATGTTTTGCTTCACTTTGTCTATCAGGGCTGTTCTAGTTGGGAGCTTTTGAGATTTTTTGATTTTTTATTAATTTGTTAATTACTAAAACTAGTTTAGCTTTAATTAGGCTGAAGTGACCATTCAAAAAAACTATTTGCAGTTAGTTAATTGATTTGGAGTTTAAGTCTTGTGATGTAAATATCTGATTTTTAAGAAACTTTGGAGGAGGGTTATTTTAATTATTAAAGGTCATCAATATCTCAATATCTATATTTGTGATCATTTGTACCTGACAACAGTTCAGTGACATAGTAACCAATAATTCATATTAGACATTTAGGAATATAAAAGTATTGTGATGTTTAATCACATTTTTTTTAAATAATTGATTATTGATGGAAATTGGGAATACAACTGTATTCCGATGGTTGATTATGTTTTTTTTTTCCAATAATTGATTATTAGTGAAAACAAATTTGGTAATACAAATTCGGAAGGTTAATCGCACCCCCCCCCAAATAATTGATTATTCGAGTAGAAAATTTTCGAATACAAATGTATTCGTCTCTCGTCATTCGAATATTTAACCAACACTTGATTTAGGTGATTCTTTCTTACTCTTTGAAAAATTTAATTATCTATTATACTATCATGTATATACTACATAGAAGTTTTGAACGAGTTGTAGGTTTGTTGGTAGTTTGTATATAAATAACATCTCTTTACAATCTTGATGAACATATATTGGTATAGCATAATATAATAGTGATACACAATAATAATTCACATGACTTTGTCCGTTCTCTTAGATAACCATACTGAGCAGGTTTTCCATCACTCAAAGTTTTGAAGTTATGAACGATTATATTAACAATGTTCACGGGGAAAAAAATTCTCCAAATAAATTATGGTGAACAATTCCTAATTTTTAATTTCTTTGAAATGTTTCAGGGTTTCAGACCATACTAAAAACGAATATACTTTCCTTTTTTCGTAAACAAAATTTTGTCCACCTACTTTATTGAAACTCTAATAATGTTTTTTTTTTTTAATTTTTAGTGAATAAAAAATCATTTAATGGAATCAGTTATGTTTTTCCTTATTCTTCTGAAGGAGAAAAATCGATTGACATATAATAACCATGGATAAAATGTAAACTTTTTGAGCTACTCGCCAAAAATAATTAATTTTGTTAATACTTTTTTTTTTTTTACTGAAAAATAGGCTTTACATTTTTTTACCATTATTTTTGGATGGGGCTATAACGATTTTGATTTACTCGATGTACAATTAAATGGCTTTTCATAACAGGTCTACTAGGTCTTGATGCCGATTTTTATAATAGCTTTCATTGAAGTGCATTTTCTCTTATTTGTAGGAAAATAGGGTGATGGTCAATAAAGGTATCAAAATAGTAAAAGAAAACTATTTATTGTTAATCAACGTTTAATCCCACTTTCCAGGACTACGTCAGGGCTGTGAGATTGAAACAGAAATGTCAACTGAATATATATATTTTATAAACAAAATTAAAAAAAAAAATTATACATCTTCGTATTTTATATGTATATTTATTTAAATGTTTTGTCAATTATTAGAATGTTTGTATCTTGTTTTTCATTTACCCTGACGAAGCCCTGCAATTTGGGGAGAAACGTTGGTTAACAATAGTTTTCTTTTACTATTTTGATACCTTTATTGACCGCCACCAGGACTATCTTCCTCAAATCTACTTCATATTATTGTACAAGAGCCCAAGAGGAGAAAAAAAGGCAGTTATCTCAGCCCAATTTTTGATTACTTTAATGAAAACTATGTATAATTACTAGTGAAAATTGATTTGTCTGCCAAGTATAGGTTGGGGGAATAAAAAATGGCGGCTGTTTCAAAGCGATAAAAAAAACTAATTTTTTATTCGGAGCTCTATATCTTAAGAAGTAGGAACAACACAAGAAAACCTAAGAGAACGTCATTTAAAGAAGAATAAATTTGCTAAAATATGAGCCATAATAGAATTATTTACATTAAATAGTTTTTAAGATATAGCTTTTTAAAAAGCAACATTTCATAAAAATGTTGTATGGGATGTACTGAAAAATCTGTAGTTAGTAAATTTATTTTGAAAAATTTATATCTCAAAAACCATTTGACGTACAGATGTCTATTAGCACTCAAATTAAAGCTAGTTTAATGAGCTATAAAGTAGTTTCTGATGTTTATATTCGTAGGAGTAATAGTTTACATGAAATTCGCTAAAATAAATTGATTTATTTTCATTTGCCAAATTTATATTCATATGTGAATATCATAAAAACTACTACCCCTACGAAGATAAGTGTCAAAAACTACTTTATAGTAAGTTAAATTTCCTTTATTTTGATTGGTGGCAGACACATGTGCACCTTATGGATCTAGAGATATATTTTTTTAAAAAATCAAACATTTTATACGAACAACTGGGAATTAACAGTTTGTGCATTTATTTGATCAAAAATCATAAAAACTACTACTCCTACAAAGATAAACTATTTTATAATAAATTTAACTATCTTTAATTTGAGTGCTGGCAGACATCTGTACGTCCTATGGTTTCTAAAATAAAGTTTTTCAAAACTCAAACTCATTTGTCCAAACAATTTTAAATCAATTTATTTTAGGTAAATATCATGAAAACTACTATTCCTACGGAGGCAAAGGTTATAAGCTACTTTATGGTACCTTAAACTATCTTTAATCTGAGTGCTAATAGACATCTGTACGTCACATAGTTCTTGAGATATAGATTTCTCAAAATAAATTAACTAACTACTAATCTTTCAGTAGATTTTTAAAAAATGTTGCTTTGTAAAAAGCTATACCTCGAGAACTATTGGACGTAAATAGCTCTTTTAGGGCTTATATTTAAGTAAATTTACTCTAATTTAAATAATGTTCTCTTAGATTTTCTGGTGTTGTAGGTAGTTTTTAAGATATAGAGCTACGAATGAAAAATTAAGGTTTTGAAACAGACGCCACTTTTTATTCTCTCTACCTATACTTGGCAGACTCATCAATTTTGACTAGTAATTATACATAGTTTTCATTAAAGTAATCAAAAATTGGGGTGAAATAACTGCCTTTTTTTCTTCCCGGCTCTTGTACTATACGGTCTACTATCGTCTTCCAATATACATTTTCTTTTTTTTTGTACTACATCAATAGCATCAAAATAAGACCTTTTATTATTGGTAGTAAAGACCACTTAATTTTAAAATCGAAATACATAACAAGCTCCGGCAAGATAAGAATCATAGAAATTAATTCAAGTGTGATGAAGTTATGAGTGAACATATTAACAAAAAGTAAAATTGAAAACTTAATTTTTTTTTTTTTCAAGTCTGTTAGAAATAGCTGTCATATTGTTTTCCCACTATCGCAAGTTTTGTTGATCCACTTGGTAGATGTCTTTGTTTTCATAATTCGGGATGGTATTATATTAACATTTAAGTATTAGGGACATGAAGCCATGAGGAAGCACATAATATTTACTCTAACAATCGTCGGTGTGCCGGCTCCGAAATGACCTCAAGTCCTTCTCCGGGTGTATTTTCCAGTGTGAGTTGATTGATTATATCTTTTATAATTATTTAATTTACGAAAGTAATATTATTTTGTATTATTACAAATAGTACATAAATTCGTATTAATGAAATTTATTATACTTCTGAAAATTTTATTGTAAAATTTTGTGACATTTAGCTACTTTTTCGGATTATTGTGCGCGATTGACTTCAAACATTTCATGAAAAAAATATATAGTAATGTTTTTAAAATTAAATATTATAAAAGAAAAACGAAAACAAATTATTTGACACCCAGAAAATATTGAATTGTGATAAAGGTTTCCTTACTTACGAAAAGTCAGATCTTGTTTTGTGAGTGCTTTCAATTTTTTGTAGCTTTGGGCTACAAATTATAGGAAATACCTTTAAAAAATATATATTTGTACTAATTAAAAATATATATATATAACGCTGTCTCAGTTTAACAGGGAAACATAGCAAAAATAATTATTTTGAGATATGCATGTAATCTAAGCAATTAGGGTAAGATTTGTTCAGTAAAACCACAGAATCATAGTAAAACATATGTCATACAAATATTTTGAGATATTGCAGTTTTGAACTGTATATATCTTGCCCTTATTGCTAAAATTACAGGCATATCTTAAAATAATAATTTTTTTTTTAGATATTACGCTATTGAACTGGGATAACGATGAACGGTGCATATTTAGTAGAAACATTTTATTTATTGAGTCTGGGTGTAGGAAATTATTTGAGCTGAGAGCATAAAGAAACAAGTTAAAAATTAAATAGTTTCCCTAAAATACACGATTAATAAGTCAACAAAAAAACAATTATTCTAGATTAACTATTTTGAATTAGTGAAATATTTAATTTTTTTTGGAAGATGATAATTGACCGTGTGAAGTAGATTTTAGGAAGATAGTCTGGGTGGCGGTCAATAAATGTATCAACATAGTAAAAGAAAACAATTTATTGTTAACCAACGTTTCGCCAC
>NW_027104732.1:43868-46243 GCF_000696795.3 Halyomorpha halys
ACTTGCACAAAAATAAAACAATAAGCAAGAAAAATGACTAAAAAATATTTTTTAAGAGACCAAGTAAGGTTTTAGTCAGGTTTTTAATCTAAAAGAGCTTTTGAGGAAAAAAAGAGTGGTATAACTTCGGCGTTTTGGTTCTGGTTACAAAATTACTATACCAATTGTAAATTAAATATTGGGTTGTAAAATAAGTTTGTAGCATTTTTCAGTATTTCAATTTAATCCTCTCTGAGTTTATAAAATCATGTTTGCTTGGTCAATAATGTTTGCATATTCTAAAAATAGATTATTTAGGTGGTTTTATATATCAGTTTCATCCGAGAATCCTTATCTTTAAGTGGTATTTGTTCGCTCAAAATGGAAGATACAAAAATTAATTTGTTGATGATTTTTTATTTCCTAAAAAGAAAATCTGCTGCACAGACGGTTATCAAAATTGTCAGGGTGTATGGCGATGATGCCTTAGAAGAAAGTACAGTCCGTAGGTGGTTTGTTCGGTTCAGAATCGGACATTTTGACTTGGAAGACGCGCTCGGGTCGTCCTTCAACTGTTGATGATGACCACATTCAAGTATTGGTCTGAGACAACCATCACTCTACGACATGGGATATCGCACAAATGCTTTACATATCTCATGCAAGTGTCAAATCATTTGGGGGCTGCGGGATATGTTTCTCCAAGTGATATTTGGGTTCCTCACAATTTGACGGTAAATAATTTATTGAACCGCATATCCATAGCGATTCCCTCCTGAAACGGAATGCTAATGATCCATTTTTTCCACCCATCCTATTCACCAGACCTCTCCCCCACAGATTTTCACATATTTCGGGACTTTCAAAACTCTCTCAATGGGAAACTCTTTAATTCGCTCTATGACTGCAAAATGCACATATAGGAATTCATTGCGCAAAAATCTGAGAAGTTGTGGGAGGACGGAATTAAAAAATTACCTGAAAGATGGCAATATGTAATAGATCAAAATGGGTCATATATAACTGATTAAAAATATTTACAAGAATCTGAAGTTTTGTTTGAAATTACCTGTAAAAAAAGCTACGAACTTATTTTACAACCCAATATAATGGTGTTCTAGCGATCGCCAAAGAGCGAGCTTTTTTATCCAATATGAGCCTGATAAAAAAAAATATTGTTCTTTATTTATAGATCTTCAGCTAATTTCTTTACGTAGATCTAATTTAGGCAAATTTGGTGTAGTTAATAGAGCCCTAAAGTATACAAGTACATAGGTATACCCAGTGGGGAGCAAAATAAAAATTAATTTAATGAAATTTAATTTTTTTTCAACCTAATAATTATAAATTTTTAAAAAAAATCTAATAATCAACTGATAAAACACTGCTGTAAGTATATGCATTTTTTAATGTACTTAAAATTTCGGTTTGATTCACCTTCTCACTTTTTCTTTGCTAAAATGTCACAATCTTGCCCCCCTCGCTAGTTTTAGTCCTCAGTACGCTTTTGCGTGTAAATTGGTGGAATCATATTAAAGTGATTGTAATTTTTATAATTTCGAAAAAGTTAATAAGAGTGTAAAAGTTTTGAGTAAAAAAATATTTAACTTTCTAATGCTATGACAAATCGCTATCAAATTACCATTTGAAATTATTTTGAGATGCTAAAATTAAATATCATCTTTGTTTATCACTAAAAATATTCTTCAATGTGAATGCGATATAACTAAGATTTTATATCATTTTCAATTCATTTGTATATAACTCGCAAAAATGCAATATTTTTTTCTTGATCTTCAAAAGAATAACAATGGGATGTTTTCCAAGAACCAAAGTATGTAAATGTCGAACGTCGACAGGAAAAAAATCCTCCCGAAAAGTAATTCTGAAATTCACTACTTTCTGATATCTATCAAAATTTGTATATAATACATATATAATATATAAGGATTTCCAAGGACGTTAAAAAAGAATTTTACAAGCATTTTCTTAAAATAAACTTTTTTGTAATACTTAACTGAAAGCATATCGTGGTTCTTTTAATTTGTATTCAATTAATACAATCGGCAACATTTATTTCATATTCTACCCTAATTGATTTAATTATTGAAAAAAAATTCATTTATCATTACTATTGACCAGAGTTTCGTACAGTAAAAAGGCAAAACACTTTGCAGTAATAAACCTTAAGGGGCCTCTACATGTTGGCCGAGCCATGGCGAACTCAGACATACGCGAGCATGTGGATGGGTGGCTCGGCTTGGTTGGCCTAGGCTCGTTGCCGATTTGTCGAGAGTCGGTTTTTGGACACAGATCAAAGGGGTTCGTGAGGGCGCTCGTGTAGCATCTACACCATTGTTCTTTGTCTAGTTGCAACTGAGAGCTGTTAGGAGGTT
>NW_027104732.1:46543-49272 GCF_000696795.3 Halyomorpha halys
CCAACATGTGGATCCACCTTAAAATTTGCAAAAATCGTTCAGTAAAAACACAAAATTTTTATATTTGTCTATTTAACACCTAACCTCTGCAAAAAATCAATTTTATTTTTTAATTTATAACATTGATAGATGGATCTCTAAATGGGAATTTCCGTTTGAAACTTGGATAAAAAATTTTACAAGATGTTAGTACCCCCCCTACTATGTACCAGTCTCCCCCTACTATGTACCAGTATCCCCCTACTATGTACCAGTATTTCCTTTAAAGCCGAGTGAATGTAGTAGTTGAAATATCTCGAATTAAATCAGTAAAATATTTTAAGTAACTTTTAAAATATTTATAATTTATAAAATAAAGTGTTTAAAGTTAGTTAGATCATTGAAGTTGATGGTATTATTAATTGTTATAGTTTTTATGCGAAAGAAGTCATTATTTTTTCTTTTATATTCCTATACAAACATAATAGGAACATAACAGTTCAGGAAACCTTACTTTAAATCCTATTACAGCCAGGTTAAAAAACAAAAAATAAAGTAAGTAAAGACCTATTTAATGTACTTCTTTACATGGCTATTTAATGGGTATTAATACAAAAACTCTGTTTACCAGATGAAGATAAAGAAGCAGTGGAATTAAAGATTAGCTAACTCTTCTAAGTCCCATTACGTTGGACAAAATTATATATTATTGATTATTGATTATATTGGAGCATCCTCCACAACTGCTACATTTTCTACTACTATAAACAGTAAACAATTTTAAGTAAATTTTTTTTTCGAATGCATTTGGTTTCTTACCTTTTTAGTGATCTATTTTTACAAAAAGCCCGGCAGAGAAATTAATAGATTTTACGATACATCAATTTTAAAAAAAAATGTGATTCCAGGGTTGTGTGGTCAAGTAACGAAAAATCCACAATATCTAATTGTACTAACAGTCTTAATATCTCAAAAATCATCAAACTGTATGATAACAAGCCATAACATTTTCAAAAGCCCACTGACTTTATAACTAGAACAGTAAATTTGTCTGTAAAATTAAATTTATTTATTAGTTAATTAGACTAGTTAGAAAACTTATTAACAAGTGATTTAAAAATGTAGATCGTCGGCCTATTGCTAGATGACGCCTTAGCAACGATTTAACAACCCAACTGTTTAACTTAATTATTATAATACGAATATTAAATACATATGTTTCTTTTTAAATAAATAAAAATTGTTAAAAAAAGAATAAAAATAAAAATAAATGTATTTGAATTAAACACTAATACTAAGTAAATACTATTTACAAAATACTAACTACTTAATTACTAAATATGGCGTTAACTATTTACAATAAATTTAAGTACTATTGTCGAATTTATTTGAATGACCAGTGTTTTTGTTATTTTCTTATCCTTATTATTAGTGCATACCTCAAACTACCTACTTTATTCCCGTAAAACAGAAGAAAGATTAATATAATTAATTATACTTTGAGGTCACCTAAAATATAATAATAAAGAATGAGTATAAAATTATTATCTTAAATGTTCTAAGCTACGAAAATGCATTTAAGAAATCCGAAAATAATTCAATTGCAAATCGAATTGAGTAAATCTATTTTTGATAATTCCATTGTTTCATAATTAGAATTTTATTTTATTTTTATTTATATCCTGCTTATTTATATCCTGCCCTCCACAAGATGGGGCAATTGAGAAACAATACGCATACATACCTCTGAGCGTCAGTTTTAGTCTGCACGAGAACATTTGCTAAGTAGTCATTCCTCAAACCTACAGACTTCAGGGTTGTGAGGAGTTTCAACTAAAGGATTCATGGTTTGCAGTGTGATGACTTAATGAGTTCTCGCTTTGAAATAATGATCATAACTTCTAATTATGCGTAAGTTTTTTATATAATAAGGTTTTAACCAACTTTCCAAGGCTAGACGAAATCGACCAGGGTTGTGAGGAATCAGATGGAGACTCTCATAAATCCCAACAGTTGGTTGCTAACCAGGCGAAAACAAATGAGCTAGCAAAATCTAGGGGGTTACAGACGGATTCGTTAGAAATGTCTCATTGTTTTAAACTGAACTAATTTTTCTATACTGTACGTTCCTCATAAATGACATTACAGATTTTTGAGGTTGAAATTAACTGACAGATATTTATTATAATATAAAATCTATACTGTGAAGATAAATTCATTCTCCTTGAAGTACTTGGTATTACTGAGTATTCTTGTCAGAAATCCTGCCAAGATTTTTCGGTGTCCCTTTCCATGTCGTTTGTAGGAGAATTCAAATTTGTAAAAGTTAACCCTGAGACACTCTTATGTTTGTGAGGAAATCGAACTTTGAGAATTCGTTATTACCAGTTACTGCAATAAAATAAATATTCCAAAGGAGTGAGTCTGTAGTACGGTCCTTCTCCTAAATAAAGACTTCTTTTCATATCCATGTATTATTAATAGTAAAGTTCTACAATTGGGCAGGAACACAAATCATACATTTTAGATAGAACTGAAGTTATGTTCAACTGTATTAACACATTTATGGCTTGGGCTAGAATTAGTTGAAAG
The DNA here is from genome assembly GCF_000696795.3 of Halyomorpha halys. NCBI lineage: Eukaryota > Metazoa > Arthropoda > Insecta > Hemiptera > Pentatomidae > Halyomorpha > Halyomorpha halys. Next base: position 49,115 of record NW_027104732.1, read on the forward strand.
TTTTGATTTTTCTCCAAGAAAATAATGTAAGTATAGTATAATTTATAGAAAAATTAAAATGTTTTTTGTCCTGTAGAATATAATATATACATTTTTTTTTAGACATAGGTAAGATGATATATTTATAAATGTTACGATAATACTGTTTGAAGAAAACT
>NW_027104732.1:49884-50254 GCF_000696795.3 Halyomorpha halys
CACTTTAGTTCTTTCAGAAACTCAGGATATTTCTCTAAAACAGGGCTCTAATCTGATACTATAAGACTTTATATAGGTTTTTCTAATCGTACCGGGAGTTCCTGAAATTAGTTTGTTTAATCAAACATATACAATTTCATATTTTAGTAGTACATATTTGTAAATGTTATTATTACTTAACTTTCCAGGGACAATGAAGATCTTATAATTAAAATTAAGCAAAGATTGGTTCTGTAGTTTTTGTGGTTTGCAGTTGACAAACCTTTTTTTTCCGATAATCCAAGTATCATCAAACTTTCAATTTTTTATTCCTGTATGCTTTAAGGCGATCTGGGTTTAATTTAATATAACATCGCTCACACTTTCAGAC
>NW_027104732.1:50799-55721 GCF_000696795.3 Halyomorpha halys
CACTTTAGTTCTTTCAGAAACTCAGGATATTTCTCTAAAACAGGGCTCTAATCTGATACTATAAGACTTTATATAGGTTTTTCTAATCGTACCGGCAGTTCCTAAAATTAGTTTGTTTAATCAAACATATACAATTTCATATTTTAGTAGTACATATTTGTTAATGTTATTATTACTTAACTTTCCAGGGACAATGAAGCTCTTATAATTAAAATTTAGCAAAGATTGGTTCTGTAGTTTTTGTGGTTTGCAGTTGACAAACCTTTTTTTTCCGATCCCTCTAAAACAGAAAACAAAAATGAATTAGTAAATTGCGTTACATATTTGTTACATAAATCAGATTAAATACAACGTTTTTCTACCGTTGGTACTTGAAGGTATACAGTGAGACACTTAGCTGAGGCCATTCTGTGAGAATTCTACTAGAGATATTTGGAGATGAGGGGCCTTCACATAATGTATGGACAAATAAAATAATCAGTAATTAAAGGCGAAAGATAATTAGTAAATAATAATAATAATAATAGTTAGAAGTCGAAAGATAGTAGTGGAGGGGGTGCAAGAAAAGTAAGAAGTTAAGGTAGGGTGAGATTTTTGGGGCCCTTCCGGCCCTGCCACCTCGCAGGAAGGGGAGGGCTAGGGTGATTGAACGGAATAGTGGATTGATGGATTCAGGGAGACTGTCAAAGAACTTGATTTATCTTGTACTTTTTCTAGTTGTTGTTCGTTATGAATTTGCGTCTTGTTACTTCTCTCTAGTGATGTTCCTCTGCATATCTTCTGTAGTATACTGTTCTAGTATTGTTGTAGTGATTTTAGGGCTGTTGGATATAGGAATTGTAGCAGAGGTGCTCCTTGTAGTTGTGATAGTCTTGCCTTATATTGTATATAATTAGTTTGAGAGTTGACCAAGGCAAAAGGGCTGTCCTTATATACAATAGTATGAGAATCAACTAAACAAGTTTTGATTCATGAGGCAAAGTAATAATCTAAATATTTTAGATTAAACTCATATTTCATCATCAATGTAGTGTTCTAATGTAGATGTCATTAGATTTCAGCTGAAGAAAACGGGCAACACCACATACAAAATGGCAGAAGTGATATCTGCACTGTGATGAAGGAATCTTTGGTTACGGCCGCACGGTTAGGCGATATTATGACTGTGAGGGAACTGTTAAACCTCGATGTGGTCAGGGAGTTCATACCGAATCTCGATCCCAAGGATGAGGAGGCCTTGGTCAAGTTGATCAGAGTGAAACTAAATAATATAGAAGCCTTTAGAGAACATGGGTTATTATTCGTACCCTCTGGTAGCTTCCTCGAGAAGAATCCTACTGCAACGGGTTTGTTCAGCATGACCTTGATACCAGAGACAGAAGTCACGATGCACCTGATGATTAACCCGTCAGCAGTACGCAGATGGAACCCTGCATGGGATCCGGAATGCTTATACCCTATACACTTAATATGCTCATTGCCCGACGCACCCACCGAGCCGGTCAAATGTCTTCTCGAGTGTCATAATGCTGACGTCAACCAGGCGACCGTATCTTGCTACACACCCCTTGTCTTTGCCATTGTTAGAGGAAATTTACCCCTGGTGAAGTTTTTAGTTGAAAGAGGGGCTTTGTTGAATCTTTCTCCGCTTATTTATATCACAACAGAAGAACTAGAATCATATTATTCTTATATCAAAGTATTTTCACCCGAAAACGTGACTTTCCCACAGATTTATTACTACTTTACGCCTCTTGAGGCAGCTGGATTAGCGTACCGCGAAGATATCCTCTGTTACCTGTTGAGTAAGGGGGCAAATGATAATCCTAATCGCGGCCTGTGGAACGTGCTTTTCTACCCGGTTGTGTCAGAGCAGCGGAAGATCGTTGAGAGGTTACTAGAGAGTGGTGTGGATATCAATGGAAAAGACTTGCTGGGCACTACGCCTCTCCACAAGGCTGCTCAGAGAGGTTGCATCGACTTGGCATACATTTTGATGAAGAATAGTGCCAATATTAATGCCGTCGACAACTATGGCTGGACTCCCTTGCACGTTGCATGCCTGTTTTCAAAAAAAGCTACCCTGGAGATGATACAACTGCTCCTGGATGGAGGGGCTGACATAAATGCGAGAACTAGATTCGGCTTTACTCCGTTGCACCTCGCCGAGGCAGGTAATGACTTTTCCTTCCTACAATATCTAGTTGAAAACATTGAAATTATGACAAGTGAAACGAAGCATAACTGTCAACCAGAAGTACATTCGACTTTTGAGCATGGAAAGATTATAAACCTACTGGTGGAAAATGGAGCTAGCTGCAACTCCCAGGACGATATCTTGGGATGGACGGCACTACACTGGGCGGCGGCGTCCGGAGATCTCCACACGGCTGAGATTTTGGTATCTAAGGGTGCTCGGGTCAGCATCAAGTCAAGGTACAAGTTTAACGCTTATCAAACCGCTTTGTGTTTTATCAGAGGACCAGTTAGTACCTTCCTAATGACAGCTAGTGATGAACCGGCTAATGCTAATTAGCTGATTTAAAAAAAATATTAGCTTTTCTAGTATTTATAATTCTTTTAAACATATTTTATTTATAAAACTATTTATAGATCATATTAATATATTTTTTTAGAATGTTTGGACTTTTTAAAATAATTTTATTAGTTGTGAATGAACTTGATTGGTATATTTTTAAAAATATTTTAAGTTTGGTTTTATGTAATTATTTATTAGTTATAATCTAAAGAGTTGCATTAGATTTTAAATGATTCTATATGATTTTATTCTGCGATTGTTAAACCATTTCTTTCGATTCTGGACGTAAGTGGACTAGATAGAAAATTTTAAGAATGCAAATATTATTGCATACAGAATATTGACTATTTGGAACACCTCTAACTCTAGATTTATGAATATTTTTAATGTTTGTAATGAATTGAGGTAGGCTTTTTTAATAATAATATAATGTATTCGGTAAGTACTCATATTTTTTTGTATTTCAAATCATTTTTGAATTCTTATATACTCTTTGTAAGATGGTTTGGGTTGCAATAAAAAAATAACAAATAATTTATAACTATTTAAGGTCCGACGTTTCAGATAATAATATCCTTATTAATATTTTTATTTATATTTGTTCTTTCACGACGTTTATTTAATCTCTACTTTCTTCTTCATTTGTTTTGTTTTATATACGTCTTCTGTACTTTTTAACTGTATATTTTACGTATTTTTTAAATTTTTATTCTTACCATTGTTACGTAATTTTTTATTCTTATCATTGTTTAGTTTATATTAATACTATTTTATTGCTTCCTTCCTTTTATTTAGATTTAATTTTCTTATCACTTAATTTTTACATAGTATTTAACCTAGCTTAATTGAGCTTATTGTTGAAATGTTCTTAGATATTTTTTTTGTATCTTTTTATCCCTGATGAAGGCCTGCGAAGTGGGGCCGAAACGTCGAACATTAAATAGTTATAAACTATTTGTTCTTTTATGATTCAACCCTGACCATCTTCTTATATTTAAGTTTTGCGGTCAACTATACATATATATATATATATACAACTCTTTGTAATGTTTTAATTATTATCAATATTTATGTACCATCAAATTTTTAACTGATTTTAACCAACCAATCTTTTCAGCTAGTCTTATTTAGCTTGTATGTTTTTAAATACTAAATTTTAGTACATTTTTAAAATTGATTTTTTGTGTAAATTGTGGGATTAAAAACCGTTTATCAAGCATAATTTTTGTTCTATATTTATACCTAGCTACCTTTGCTGAACATATTTGTTATTTATATTTTAATTTGGTTCAGAAGTATATGGATCATTCCGCTGCTGTATAATAATACCTGTTGTGTCTGGGAAACCAGGATAATTACTGAAGGCAATTATCCAAATATATTTATATTAATTCTAATTATTTCAGTTCTTAAAACTATTATTATTAGATTGCCTTCCCAAAGGCCTACCGTGTTTACCAGTTTACCAATTATACATCTCTGTATTTATAAAATATTGTTACCATGCAAATATTAGGAAGTGGTACTGGAAAATTTGATCCTCAAAACTACACAACTGAATACAGTATTTATTTAAATTTAGTATACCTATGAATAATATAATATAATATAATAAAATGATCCTGATTGGCAGTTTGCCTTAAAATATATTTACATCATCTTTAAAAACCTGTAGCTGGGTGATTGAAAATGGTGCAGTTGATGATGTGGCTGACTGTCATATCTTATGGTAGTCTACTTGATGTATTTTCCTTTGACCTTGTAGCTCATGTCCTCATGTGCAAGATCTTACTAGCCCAATCTCCGACGTGCCATCTTTCCCACTTAAAACCGAGCTCCCAGTTACTCCACCTTGCCTTTTCAGACCGACTCTTCCCTACTTGTTTGTCAAGGGATATCACCTTTTGGTCTTCCTCATTGGCTCCTCGAAGCTGTATCTCCAAAATATAAGTCATAAACAGAGCTCGATAAGAGCTTGGAATAAACTATAATTGACATCTTGGAAAAAGGTAATTGACCGTATGAAGTAGATTGGAAAAAGATAGTCCGGGTGGCAGTCAATAAAGGTATCAAAATAGTAACAAAAAACAATTTATTGTTAATCAAAGTTTCGTCCCACTTTGCAAGGATTCGTCAGAGCTGGAGAAGAAAGTGGTAAGTAAGATGGTTGCGTTGACAAACTAGAAGAACGTTGAGAGGGCTGAAGTTCTGGTGACCTAGTGATGAGGGTTGTTGAGCAGATCGGCGATTCAGGCCCTGCGGCGGAGAGTAATGTGTTTGTATAGATTGTAGAGAGATGCCATAATTTATTTCCCTGTACGGAGCAAACTATTCATAATAAACTATAGCATCCCTTGTGAAGGATGTTTCTATCAATTTACTA
>NW_027104732.1:56678-59832 GCF_000696795.3 Halyomorpha halys
AATAGCAATAAATAAATATTAAAAAAAAAAGTATCAAAGGTGGCATGTCAGAACTTATATGGAATTAGGTATAATTTGAAGGCGTAATTAAATTAGATGAATTTAATTTAAAATATTGTAATTTGTATGATATAAATTTTTGATATAATACTTAGGCTCACTCCATTATGTCGTAATCGTTTGCACCTTATGATTAGTTTCTGGTATAGTTGTGACTCATCACTCACTATTTTGGAAGTGGTAATTATAATTTATATGATTTGATATAAGGCTTAGGCTCATTCTATTCTTTCGTATTTCACCTTATGTTTGCTCATTATGATTGAGGTGTGGTGTTGTTATGAATCATCACTCTCTATGTTGGAATTGGAATATAAAATGGCGTGTTTTTTATTGGGGTATTCTTTTAATTGTTGTTAATAGTTCTTCATTACACGTTTTAATAAAATGGCATTAAGGGTAGGGAAAAATGAACAGCCAGAACGGCCAGAAGAAGAGTCTGATCATATAAAACCCGAAGAACCGACAGATCAGGGGCCAATTGGAGAAACAGTAACCCAAGTCAAGAATATAATCCAGCCAGAAACAATTCCTGCACAGATGGTAAATAATACAGGAGGAACCTTTAACGAGCAACAGTCAGCGGAAAAAACTTCGGGCGAAAGAAGAGGCGCAATAATAGCCTTGCATTTTATGAAAAAACAACAACGGATGAGAAACGAGAGAAATAACAAAAAAGGATGACTGAGGAGTTAAATAATACCATAATAAAGGGCATAGGTGAACTAGGAAAAGGAAACGAAGAGCGAGAAGCTGATATAGATGCTAAAGAACGCTATAAATGCTAGAGAACCAACATTTAAGGAACAGTGTAATGAACAAGGAATGCAAATAGATAAAATGTTCAGTAGCATAGATAGAACCCTTTATAAACTAAGTGTGATTTACCTTACGAACAAAAAGAAAATCCAAACGATACCCCCGCTGAAGTTTATGTAATATCAAAAAAACTACTACCCCTACAAAGATAAGTGTCATATACTACTTTATAGATATATTGTTTCAAATATCCAACATTTTATACGAACAACTAGAAATTAACATTTTGTGAGTTTAATTTGTCATATATCCTAAAAACTACTACTTCAACGAAGATTAACATAATTAACTATTTTGTAGTAAATTTAACTAGCTTTAATCTGAGCGCTGACAGACATCTGTAAGTTGGTTTCTGAAATGAAGTTTTTCATAAATCAGACTTATTATCCGAACAACTATAAATCAATTTATTTTACCAAATATCATGAAAACTACTATTCCTACGAAGATAAAGATCATAAACTTCTTTATAGTCCATTAAACTAGCTTTAATTTGAGTGCTAATAGACATCTGCACTTCACATAGTACCTGAGATATAGATTTCTCAGAATGAATTAACTAACTACTAATTTTCAATAGATTTTTAAGAAATTTTGCTTTATAAGAAGCTATATCTCGAGAACTATTGGACATAAATAGCTCTTTTAGGGCTAATATTTCAGCATATTTATCTTCTTTAAATAATGTTCTCTTAGATGTTCTAGTGTAGTAGTTTCTAAGATTTAGAGCTTCGAATGAAAAATTAATGTTTTTTTAAGGTTTTGAAACAGCCCCAATTTTTAATTCCCTCTACCCATACTTGGCAGACTCATCAATTTTGACTAGTAATTATACCTAGTTTTCATTAAAGTAATCAAAAATTGGGGTGAGATAACTGCCTTTTTTTCTTCCCGGCTCTTGTACTAAATGGTATGCGGGCTTTCCTCACATGGTTCAAGACTATATAGGCCTCATAAAATTCATAGTTCAAAATGAGGGATATGATTGATTTTATCTGTACATCTCTGTGATATTTAAATTTACTGCTCTTGTAAAATGAATTTTGATTGATCGTTGATTGTTCACAGAGCTCCTCTAATATGGATAATTCATCTTTATAAAATTTATCTTTGAATTTCTTAGGAAATACGTTTTATCCCACTACGGTAAATTTTTCATTTGACCCTGCCTTAATTCCTTACTAGTGGCACTTCTGAAGTCGCGAGCTTGATTAAGCATCTGAGATTAAGACACTTAGCTTCTCTGGCGGTAACTTCATATTCCTTTCTTTCCACTTGTTTAATTTCTTCCTCGGCATCAATCGGACGTTACGAGACTTTCTTTGATCTAAAATTTCTTCACAGGTTTCTTTCCCTGTTTTGAGAATTTCATATTCATTAATGAATGGAGAGGCAACTTTTTCCTGTGCATCAGAAATAGTTTCCCTTTCTTTAATTTCTATAACATTGTCAGGGGAGGTTCTTGGTATTTTAGGTTCACTATTTTTTGCCACCGGAGATTTCTTTTCTGTCCCTAGATCCTCAATTTCCTAGTCTTTAAGCACTTCAGTATTGTTTTCATTTTTACCCACAGCGGAGGTAGCGTCCTAATTGTCTGTCTTTTGATCTTCACTATTATTTTCGGTTTCTTCTTCAGCGAGGGTATCGTTGGGATTTTCTTTTTGGTCGTAAGGTAAATCACACTTAGTTTATAAAGGGTTCTATCTATGCTACTCAACATTTTATCTATTTGCATTCCTTGTTCATTACACTGTTCCTTAAATGTTGGTTCTCTAGCATCTATAACAGCTTCTCGCTCTTCGTTTCCTTTCCCTAGTTCACCTATGCCCTTTATTATGGTATTATTTAACTCCTCAGTCATCCTTTTTTGTTCTTTCTCACGTTTCTCATCCGTTGTTGTTTTTTCATAAAATGCTAGGCTATTATTGCGCCTCTTCTTTCGCCCGAAGTTTTTTCCGCTGACTGTTGCTCGTTAGGGGTTCCTCCTGTATTATTTACCATCTGTGCAGGAATTGTTTCTGTTTAGAGGGAACCCCTTGTCGGGCTTAGAACAACCGAAACCCCATACACGCCATACTTTTAAATAACATTTAATGGTTACAATGACTTTTTTTTTTTTTAATCAGTTTATTTGAATGTTTTTTTTTTTTAAATAATTTATTTATTGTTAAAATAAATAAATGTAGGTGACATAGTGACATGATACAAACATGTGGAGAATCTACCCACTGATAGAACTCCAATAACATTTCTAGAGGAGAAGATCTCGAGGCCA
>NW_027104732.1:60427-63872 GCF_000696795.3 Halyomorpha halys
AGTTCTCCTGTAGTAAGTAACGTAGTAAGTAGTGAAGTAAGGAGTTCTCCTGTAGTAAGTAATGTAGTAAGTAGTGAAGTAAGGAGTTCTCCTGTTAGCAATCGGAGTTCATTTCTGTTTAGGTCTAGCAGCCTAAAGAAATTTCGTTATGTATGTTACATATCAAATGTAATCCCAAAATCCAAATGGGAAAAAAAAAAAATGAAATTTTCGCTACCAAATCAAATTATGTTTTAAGTGTGTAAAATTATATTTATTTCATTGTTCATGTGTTTGTGCAATTATTTTTATTTCACTGTTAATATGTGTATTTTTGTGGGATGATATTTTATTTCATTTTTTATATATATGTTTTAATATAAATTGTGTTTTATACACTCTAAATCATTTTTCCTAGTCACTTGTGATATTTTAAGTCAGATAATATTTTCGGAGTTAATACAATACAAATTCTGATATGATTGTGTGTAGCCGAATTAAAAACAAAATAGTTCTGAATTATACTTTTTTAAAAATATTTTGTACAAAAAAATAAAACAATATTTATCATTTGTTGATTTTTCTTTGTACTCAATCTCCCTCGTCTCAATGATGTAAATCATGATCTTATGAATTTTTAAAAAATTAATTCTATGAAGGTTGTTTTTTTTAGCAGAGAAATGAGAACCATGGCGTTTGCATGAAATGGGAGAATCGCTCATATATTAGTGGCAATGTGCGAGACCTGTATTGGTAATTTTAATCTCCTGTTTGTTTTTTTTTGAGCATGCTTTAAAATATATTTCAAAATATTCTTCTTCTGTCAATGTGAAATGAATATATATGGAGGAAAATTCAAAAACCAGCCAAACAGTTATGGATCTTACCTCCTCAGATTTTGTTGCAATTCTATTGGTATAAACTTGAGAAAAAGTGAAATTTCACTGAGATGTGTCAACTCCTTTTTTTCAATTATGGGAATGTAAAAGTCTCATAAATGGGAAAGGGGGGGGGGACGAGACGTTTTCGCTTTTCAAAATCCCGTGGTTTATTTATTAACTAAATAATAATTCATGTTTGGGTTATATTTATTTTCATGAAAACTTTAATATTGGCTGTGCATTAATAATTAATATGAATGATGAGTTGAATTTATGAAAGAGAAGCTTTAATATTTTCTTTTTTTTTTTTCAATAAAGCCTTTTCCATCTTATACATCATATATTTTGATCTGTGATTTGAGAATTATAAAAGAAAAAAAAATTGTCATCTTGCATTCCTTGATCTGAAAGGCAGCGTTTGATGTGGTCCCAGGAAAAGAAATTTTGTACCCACTAATAGCCAAGAGTGTACCTGGAGACTTGCTGGTGGCCATACAGCCAGCCTACCAAGGAGCCATGACAGAGTTAAGAATAAATGGTATGGAATCGGAACCTTTTCCAATTGTGAGAGGAGCTAGACAGGGAGATAGCTTAAGTCATCTTTTATTTATAAATGTAATGGACGAAATCCACAAAATCTGCAAGTGACGAACTACGTGGACAACAAGTGGGAAATGGAATGTGAGAACTGTCCTCTTACAAAGCCTTTTATACGCGGATGACATATTCCTAATATCCGACACCAAGACAAACTACAACAAGCTCTGGTAGAATGAGAAGAAGAGTTGCTCAGAAAAGGGATGCAAATTACCACCTCCTAGAAGATGTCCAAGTGATCTGCAATGGTGAGTCACTTAGGCAGTGAAGGAATATACCTACTTAAAGGACCGTAATTAGTAGCTCGGGTAAGATAGACGCCGAAATATCAACACCGCGAAGTAGACAAGAAGACCAAAATGCATGTATATAAGTCTGCTTACCTGCGTACACTCACCTACGGCGAAGAAAGCTGGACAACACTGGACAGTGTTTCGCATAATGGCATCGAAAATGAGGTTCCTTTGCAGATTTTTTGGGAGAACTAGAAGGGATCGCATTAGAAACGAAAGCATTAGAGAGCAACTAGAAGTTACAGAACTTAAAACCACTCTAGAAAGATGGCAACTCCAGTTGTTTGGACATGTCTGTCGCCTGAACGAGGACTTGGATCCTATAAAGGTATTAGAGGCTCGACCCACATTGCGAGACCACTCGGACGCCCCAGAATTACATACCAAGAGTATATCCTAAGAATTGGAGGTAAAAGAGGCAAATTCGTCAATGAGATGAAGCGGCTAAGCAGGGACCCGGCAGAGTGGTTACGCTGGATTATGGCTCCTATACGCTAGCTAATGGCATAAGAGGAAGACAAAGAAGAAGAAGAAGAAGAAAAAGAGAAATTTTAGTGTTAAGAATGTATTATTCTAACCTTATGAAGTGTTATGTATACTATTACATATCTCTAGTTGAATTAGGGAAGCTTCTACAAGTTCTGAAACCTGCCGTTCCCTGTTTTTTAGACCATGTATGGGACCTGGATTCTGAAAAAAATGAAAACTTAGTTTTTTAAATTTTTTTCGCCTACTTTATTGGAAGCCTCTTTTGGTTTTTATAACTTCATACATTTAAACTAAGCAATATTTTTTTGTTAATCAATATTTAAACTATGTAGGAATGTTTTCTTAATCTACATTTAAAATAAAGAGATAGATTCATATACAATAATAACCTTGAAATCCATATAAAGCAAAGGTATAAAACAATAATATAAGAAATGGTTAAAATTAAAAAAAAAAATTGAACGAGCGATGGGGCACGTCGAGTATTGTGGATCTAGAATCAGCGTAAGATGATTGGTGACCCCCTCACCATCCCTCCCTCTTGTATTATAAAATATTTTTAGCTTCATTACCGCCCAACATGTGAATTATAAGTGTATATCAGACAGAATATTAAAATTGCACATTGTTATGATCTAACTGAAACAAAATTGGACTTACACCCATATTGAAGAAATTTCATGGTCATATGTTAATTATGTTAAAAAAAGAAGAGTAAAATATAATTAAATTGTAAGATAGTTTGAGACGGTAAGTAGTTTATAAGACGTTTATGGGACTCCTGTTTTTTATTTAATTTATTTTGTTTTTGGTTGGTGAGGGAGAATGAAACAGTTTCTCATACGGTTGTTGTATTAAATTCTGGATTATTATTTTTTCCCCCAAACTTTCACAGTAAACAGCATTTTGTAGTACTTTGATGGCCGTAATAATTAATTAAACTCTGTTCTTCCTGTAGTCCCATAATAGACAATTTCTCAGCTTCCTTCTGTCTGATGTGTGGAGGAGTTTAATTAGGGTTTTTAAGTTGGCTCAGTCTGCAGCCAGTATTCAGTCAGACCTGACTATTAACAGTAAGTATTATAGCAGTATATTACATATTATTTATCTTTAAGAATTAAAAACCATAAAAATTAAATATTAATATTGTATACTCTTCAGTATTTTAAAATTTATTGCTAAATTTCCAGTTTATAAGTAAAAATA
>NW_027104732.1:64165-65884 GCF_000696795.3 Halyomorpha halys
CTTGATTCAAAAAAATTAATGGGATGATTTGAAGTAATCAAATAAAAATATATTTATATTTGGCTTTTTTTTCGTTTAAAAGCAATAGTAATTGTTATACAATGTGTAATATAGTCATAAATTATATAACTGTAGAAGTGAATGTAAAGGGGTCATAAAATCTAATATTTTGTAATATATTATAAATTAGACTAGATGATGGACAAATATCCGGAAAATCGTCAATGATTAAATAAAGAAGAAAAATTTGTGGGGGTTTTCCTTGATGAAAAAAAAAATAATAAAAAAAGACAAAATATAAACATTTGTAATTGTCTCCGACCGGATAACCCCTATTTGTCATTGTTCGTTTGAATATTATACATGAGAAAATTACAAATAATAATATTTATATTTAGTTACTAAAATTTACAACTATCTCCATACAATACAACAAGGAAATTTGAAGTATGGAAGTAAAACATGACAATAATTGACGAGGGAACAAATCATTGTAAGCATGTCATTGATTATTCTAATTTAGAAGGTTGTGTGGCCATCTTCTTTTCAAACTCCGATTAAGATTATTAGGAATAAACTGGGATGTACGGCTACGATTTAGTGGGTTTGAATGGGCAAGGATTTTAAGGATTAATGGAGGTATACTCGTATCCTATTACGGTATAATCTACAACAGTTGGAATATTAAGGTCTTTATGCATACTTATATTTGCGATATAATAAGGAGTATTGAGGATTTTTCGAAGGGTTTGGATTGTTGAAGGTTGGATATGGGAGGAATTTGACTGTTTTAATAAAGCCCCAGGGATAGATTTTGTATGTGCCTTTAGGGCTAATAATGGCCATTTAAATGAGCTTTTTGTAGACGTCGAAAGTTTGAAGCGTTTGTAATGCTAGTGTTATACTAACCGATAACGTTTTAGTATTTTTTGAAGATTTCGAGTAATTTGTTTTTCAAGACAGTGTCATCAGATCCGGGGTAAGTTGCATATTATTAAAGTATATTATAGAGTAGAAAGCATCAGTTTGAGACGAAAAGTGAATGTGATTTAGAGGGAGTTCTTAGGATTTATTTTCACTATCTAATCATGACACCATTTTTCAATGGCAGTGCTGTGTTGGGTTTGTGATGCAGCAGTTGGTTTCGTTGTTCACAGATAACACATGTGTCATCAGAGTAAGTGGTGAGGACAATATTAGGATGGGTTAGAGTATTTACTATAAATCATATGGTAGATGGAACCTAAGATTATCTTGAGAAACATTGGCATACTAAGAATTGAGAGAAAAAAAGCCGGAATTCTGATTCATATTGAAGGATCTGCCAAAGACATACGAACGGATTAAAAGTAAATATGTTGGAGAGAGGAAATAATAGAGGTTATAAAGTAGTTCTATACTCACAAGTATAGATCACAAGTCTGTTAGGCGCCAAGAAAGAGACCCGTGCAGTACATACCGCGTTGTGATTAGAAAAATATTGCAACCACCTAACGATGGCTCAGTTACATATTCGAATAAAATATATGAAATTCAAATATTGTCAACTATTCTCACCACTTATGCCTATGACACATGCCAATTGTCAGTGAATAATGATCCTTCCATTGTATCCCAATCCCACATCACCATCCTCGAAGAATAGTACCAAAACTGGAGGATTAAAATAAATTCCAATAAATCCCACCAAATCACATATACCCTTCGTCGTAAACCTTT
>NW_027104732.1:70297-71029 GCF_000696795.3 Halyomorpha halys
CGGTGGTAGGAGGATGGGACTTCAAGGAACATTATGGGTTTCAATATAATTTTTACTAGAGAATCAGAGAAATAATTGGAATAGAATGCCGAATTGTAAATATAGATAAACAATATGATAGCTTTTCGAGGAAGCTCTTTTTAGAATATGGGATGTTATGAGATGGGATGTTATGAGTGAGATTATATCCATCAACTATTTTGGATGGTAGTTTTTGAATGATGTCAATCATTTCTGTTGGAGAAATGGATTTGGAGTCGATTATATAGTTCTGTTTCAGCATGTTCAAAATAGATTGGGTTAAGAATGTCAAGATACGTGTTCATTTGTTTTCGGAATACATAAATTTAAATTCCTTTAGCTATTCTGGTTAAGGATGATGGTTCATTCCAATAAAAACGTTTCCCGTATAAAAAGTAAGACAGAGCAATGTTTGGAGTTGCGCATGTGCAATACACATGATGCACTCCAGTAATCCGAGCTGAGATTAGTATTTCATGCTATTTTGAGTATATCTCCAACCTTAGTGGCAGTTTAATGGCGATTCTTCAACACCGAGAACTTGTAAATGTATCGTCAGATTTAGTGGTAGTTCTCAATTGGTCTTAACTCGTTGCTAATTGTCACCCGCAGTTGGTGGAGTGCTTCCTGTATAATAATAATAATAATAATAATAATAATAATAATTCATAATAATAATCTTTATTTATTCTGAGATTGATCCCTTTAGAA
>NW_027104732.1:71079-94555 GCF_000696795.3 Halyomorpha halys
ATTTATTCTGAGATTGATCCCTTTAGAATAATTTACAGGTGTCAAAATTAGGCTTTAGAGCCTTAGAGTAAATTACAAAATAGAGATTAAATTACAAGATTTCATAAAATAAAATAATACAATGAATTTAAAAATATACAAATAAACAACAATAATTAACAGAATATATAAAATAATGACAAAACAAATAAAATAAAACCACTTGTCCTATCATAAAACATAAGATGACTTCTGATAATATATAAAAATAAAAAAGCAATGATAAAAAATCAAATACAATTAAACTAAAAAATAATAAATGAAAAGATATAATAATTTCTGCTACGTACATATTTGCAATTATAAACGAAAATCTAATACAGAAAACTTATCAAGCTTTTTGAAACTTTCAATTATTATTCTTCCGGAATTGGGTGGACAGAAGGTAGTCGAATATACGGGATTTGAAGATTGGAAGGGTATCAGAACTACGAATAAAGGAGGGAATAGAATTCCATAGGGAAGAGGAAAGATCTACCAAAGGCTACGGTTCGATGGACTGTTACATACAAGTCTGAGGGCCGTGAGCGGGTATTGCGGGAATGCACTGAGGACTTAAATTGAAGGATATCTGAGATTTACGATGGACGGCGGGATCGGATAACTTGATAGAGAAAGGAAGCAAGGAAATATTTACGACGGAAGGAGGGGTAAACCCACTTACAAGACTTCATAAAATAAAATAATACAATGAATTTAAAAATATACAAATAAATTGCATATATGTATAGTGCAGTTTCAAGCGCGTTGCTACAATGAATCAGGAATTGGAGCCTTTTTTATGTCTAGTCTTCTCAACGAAGGGTAATTAAAAAAATGATCTTTGACCAGAATAGATAAACGATCTTTGTTAATAACAAGAACCTCATAGTTAAAAAATTAAAGATGTTATATTTGTTTTTCCACGTTAAATTTGGGCAAAAATGGGTCCTTTTGGATTAAATTCAGCTAGTTTATTTTCAAAAAAGTGGGGTTGAATTTCAGTTAACATTTCGCCATTCTAATATACATTTTCACGATTATGATTATTTGACCCTCTAATGTCGCCCCAAATTAATTTAGAGGATTGAAAATACCTATGAAAAAAATATAAATAATATTTTTTCCTAAACTCAAACTCAGGAAAATACATTATTTAGTATGAGAAATAATTAATCACTAATGATATTAATAAAAATTCCGGAGTCCAAATTGATTTTTCAAAAAGTTAAAAACAATAGGAAAGTTGTTGGATATCAATGTGATAAGCCAATTGTCAAGCTTGAAGAATAAAATATTTGATGAAGTTTTTCACGAAGTACCTGGTTCGGACTTTTTTTATCACTCAATTAACTAATTTATCTTCCCCGTTTCCCTTAGTAAATTAAAATATTCACTTGAGAACTATGTTTTTGCGAATTGTCCACCGAATAATGAGTTTATTGGAGTCTGCTGAATAAGGTTAAAGTTGCTGCTGAATAACTAATGATTAAGTAAATAATTAGATTTAATTAATTCCTCTTTTTCACAACCTTTTTATCTTATCGGGGTTAATCATGTTAGATATGTGGTTAATTTTTCATTACTATTATTAATCACTCCTATTAAATTTACACCGACTAAACTACTATTTCCCGTTAAATCGTAGACGAAAGAGCGGGAAATTTGTTTTCCTCTGCGTGATTTTAAAATAAATAATTTTTAATTTGCCATAATGAGAGTTAACCTCTTAAATATACTTTAAATATATTATTTATAGATTTCGAAGATAGTTAATATAAAGGGTTGTCGTGGTTGACCCATTCGAGAACAATTGCATACCGTGTGTGGACTGATTTTGAATTGCAATTATCAGTCAGTATAGAAGAAGACTGTTTTAAAACAAAATTAATCCTAGAAGTATGTTAAAATAAAATTTGATGTTGGTTTCAATTTTTGCGATTGTTTCAAGGGTTATCATTCTGTACAACAAAAGTAAGAGTCATCCTTCAAGAAAAATTCATTATCTTAGACTGCTTCTTAAAAATGTATGTTTATTTAGGTTTGTATTCTTTCATTTTTATTTTATTCTTTTCTTCACTAAAAAACCTAAAATAAGGATTTCATGTTATCCGACTATTTTTGGAATAAATGTTGTTCAATTTAATAATGTTTTTTTATTTTATTTTATATTGCACACCTTGTGTGCTATCCGTCCCTCGTATTAAAAATATTCTGCTCACTCGGCGTGCAATCATCTTATTTGTACAAAGGGAGTTACAAAGCTACTGATTTCTATTTCAAACATGTTTTTTTTTTTATATCAAAAATGGCAAATATAAAGCAAAAAATAGTTTTGGATTCTGGGGACGGTCTCCAAAAATATGTGCTCTCTCGAACAGGTTAATAATTATGAAAACTAAATTTTCAGCATTAGTTAAAAATTTGTCAAATTAGAGTGTTCAACAGTTAATTGAAAACAATTAATTAAAAAAATTGGTAAACTTGGTAAATGAATTATAATATCAAAAATGCTGGAATATTATGTTTTTTAAATTGTACTATATTCTATATACTAACTTCTGAAAACATCAAGTATCTTTGATGTATTCATTGGATGACGTTTCAGACTAAATATAAGAAAAAAATAAAACCGTTGCAATGACATTTCCCACAGACTTACTGGAAAATGAATAAAACTTTATGAGATTTATCATGTTTTATATTTTTTTTTAGATTCTGAGAGAAAGATGAAGTCCCTGAAGACGTGGATAGTTTTGTGCTGTGTACTTTCAGTGTTTGAGGTAAATTATATTATACTTTTTTTGAAGTAATCTGATTTTTGTTGAAGTACATCGTTTCTTTATTTTGCATATCTTGCTGTGGAAAGTCAAATAATTTTTTGAACATTGTTCTTCGATCATACCTGCCAAGTGGTTGATTCCCCAAACCTGATTGAGGAAAGAAGAGGGACTTGGAATTTATACATATTCATATATATATTATATATATTCATAGAATTTGAGTGTGATGTGTTGTATTGTGTTAAGATCAGAGTTGTAAGTGAATCTTATTTCATTCTTGACTTTCAGTGTAACACTGCTTTAGAATGTTTGACATACCTTTAGTATGTAAAGGATTTTATAAATATTATTTCGAACCACAAACAATATCTTTAAATTAAAAAACAACCGACCTTTTCCGTTTAATTGCTCTTTTTTCTTTCTTTCTATTCCTGGATTAATCTATTCCCTCCTACTTAGGCAAGACTCATCAATATAGACTTGTAATTATTCATAGTTTTCATTAAAGTAATAAAAAATTGAGGTAAAATAACTGCACTTTTTTCTCCCCGGCTCTCGTACTATTTCACTTAGTACCCGACTTACGCCCACAAGTTTTGTGTAGATAAGTGAGCTCGAGTTGAAGTTATTGCTATTTTCGTGAGTTTCAAAAAAAAAAAATCTAAGGGCCGGGAAGGTGAAAATTATGTAATGAAAAAATGTATATTTTTAAATTAATATAAAAATTGAAGTTTTAGGGTTTCACGAAATGGGAATAACAAATATCAATTTTATTCTTATCAAGAAAACAGCAGTTTAACAAAAGATAATGAAGCCTTATTGCAATCGGGAATGTTCGGGTGGTTTCGGCTTTTTCTCTTCGAATAGGATGTCTCTTTTTTTCTCCTTTAGTTGTTTATTAAATTATTTAATAGTATGTATTTATCAATTTTTTATTATTTCTAATAATGAAAACTTTTTTTTTTTCAAATAGACATTTTTTAGATAAATAAAGATTTTTTTATAATTCGGCATTTAAGCCCCGTTAGAATAATGCAATGAGGATGTGACCTGATTGGTATTAATAAATACCACTTAATTGTACATTAATCCACGGAGTTTAATCAAAATTGTTAGAGGTGTTTTAGTGAAAATCGAAAACTTTCGAAAAATCGATTCTATAAAGTGAAACATAAAAAATGCAGTAATATCCTAGTCAAACACTTGTCCTAAATATGATGTTTCAGTTTCTTATTAGATTTTGAGCTTGGCTCACCGCCTACATACATACTGACACAGATCATTTTGCGAGACTTGATTTTTGGGCTTAGGGGACCTTAAAAAGTTTAGTTCCGTCGAAAACTGAAATTCCAAATTCTTTACGATCACTATAGCGCCCCTAACTATATATTTCATATATAGGTAAATGAAAGTAAAAACATAACTTCACTTTATAGCTATCTGCCCGATTCTGTCTCAGCTTTGGATTATAAGTTTATGTTGTTTTCTATTGTTTTAATTTGCTTAATTGTTTTCTTATTACTAAAATTTGATTAAAGTTCCAATATATTAATTTTAATGTCTATCAACTTTAGGTTCACATGTACTACTATTAAAAACGGTTTTATAATAGTTTTTAATTTAATCGAAATAAATAATGTGTGACTACATTAATTTTAAGTTTATATAAATTCATATATAATTCTGATGTGTGAAGCGCCAACTTTACGCAGGACCATTTTTTAATCTGTTCTAAGCCAAGAAAGGCACAAGCAGCTTATTCTTCGAGATTCAAATTAACTACAATAGGGTTCGTTAGTGTCTTAAGGACTGAGTCAGCGACAGATAATGGTTCATTTCCCCAATCATACACGTCCTTGTTTATATTGCTCTTTACATTTTGATAATATCAAAGTAATTTTATGACATAACCATAAAAATTATTCAGACTTCTATAAACATATTCTTTATCTATTTAAATATTGCTTTCCTTACTCAACAGGGGCCTCAAAATTCTTTTGATCTGTGACCTCTTATATAAGAAAAATATTAAAATAGAAAACTAATGTGTTTCTTGTATGTAGTATTTTTTTGACAAAATGAAATATTTACATTAGTCTATGAGAGGGGTGGCAAACATGTGGATCGCGTGGCCAATTTTTGTCGATCGACGTTCGCTCGAATTATCAGGGATGGAATTCCGTGTTCCATGGACTTTAAAGATTTTGTAGTTGACAAAACTTACTAGCAGTAGCCTAATGCATTCTGTGAATTCTTAGAATTCTGACAGCCTGGCACTGAGATCCAGAACTAAACATTTTGACTTCTGTGTTACGCTTGTCACTAAAGGCAACAACTCGATTTATCGAAGAACACAGTTAGCTTATATATTTGGTAGTGTCATACGGTACGCTTCTTTTCTTTTATATTAACAGTATTATTATGAATCAATATTATTTTTCCTCGGTTTAAAATGCAAGTCCCTTCCTTTTGTTTTAAATTAAATTGATTTTCTTACCTATTTATTTCCTTGATTAGTGAACTTTTTTGGTAACAGACCTCTAAATTGCGTTCATTGCACTGAAAGAAAAATTAGGGACTGTATTACAAATATATTAGGAATAACAATAATTCTATTTACATTAAGAAGTCAGTATTCTAAACTGTAGTAAATATATTGTGACTTTAAAATACTTCTTTTAAATTTTAATGTATCCATATTAGATTTTAATGTACTTGTATGCTGTCCCAGATCGTAGAACTGCAGTATTGTTATTATTTCTCTCAATGTAACGGAGTCAATTACCGGAGTTTTGGAATTTTCTTAGAAAATATTTAATTCAACATTTATTCTTTAAATTGTCATATTTTTTTTCTTCATTCTAGTATACCCATGAACATGAGTAAGAAACCAAAAAAATCGAAAACTTATCATTTCAATGAAGAATGGGAACTTGATTACTTTTTTACAATTGTGAATAATAAATGTTGTTTAATATTCCCTGGAATGCACCTTATACTGAAACAGTATATAAATATAGTATGCATTTCACACCCCTTTTCCCTCCGTACACTAAGCCTATGACAAGTCGATAGTGACATACTTTTAAGATATAAAATAGATCTTATATAAAGAAAAGTTGGTCACCCCTGGTCTATGAGATGGGTGTGCTTGATGATGCCTGGCAAAACTAGCAATGTTTGTTTAAATTTTGTATTTACCCATTTAAATCGACATAAGATTTAAATATGAATACTCCATACTCAGTTTATTTCTCTACTTTGTTAAGATAGAATTATTTTAACTGAAGCCAGATTCAATCTTATACGAGCTTTGGATTGGAATTAAAAAGTTAACTACTATGTTATTAAATTTTGCCAATTTTAGTTTAACGTTTGGTATTTGGTATATAATCATTTCACATTTTGATTAGTAGTAAAAAATGGATAAATATAAATTATGAATGGATTTTAAAATTAACTTAAGGAGATAGGAGGAAAAATATTTTTTCCAGGTCGACAACACATTTCCGGAATTAGGGCTTGTAATTTAGACGTATTACATATCGTTAGAAATCAAAAGATTTTAGAAAAAATGATATTTACATATTTTTATTATAATATTAACATAGTTGGGAATGACGAAAACGGCATGAATAAATGGGTTTTTCTAATACGAGTTTAATATGCGCAGTTTTATCCGTTTAGCCAGCCTGTTATCATGTCGACATAGTAATTAAATAATTAATTATTTCCAGTTAACTTATATTTGAGCCTTTCGGTCGACGGGATGAGTTATCTTCATAAAATTAACCTTAGTATTATCAATATTGTTTCAATAACAATTCATCATTGAATAAATAATTATATTGGTTAACTGTTATATATTTATATTTATATCATACTTTTACAAAAGAAAAATATTAAAATTTAGAAACAAGAAATATTATTTCAATTAAAATTAGAATTGCCAATCATTCAATTGAAAGACCCATTTGGAAAATTAATAAGCCAAAATGTTGTCACAGTGAATAATATAAAAATATCTGTTTTGGAACGAGCGAGGATTTAAGGGTACGTGATAGAGTAAATAGGGTGGCAAGTGAAAGTTGTGTGATGCAGGCACCGCACCATTTTTCTTTAAGAATTAAAAAACTTGCAAAGATGATTCTATTGTTTCTAGAAGATGATGCATTAGGAACATATAGAAAATTTTAATAAATATATATGATTTTTAATTTTATTTTTAAAACCATCTTCGTTAAATTTGACAAGCCTGATGAGAATGGCCGTTTGTAGCTGAGTAAGGTTAGGCATAGATCTTAACAATCTCAGCAGTGCAACGGCGCCTGTGTCGATTTTTAATTCTGTGGTAGTCCCACAAAATGAAAAGTTTACCCCCACTATGGTTGTTATGGGTTTATACCATACACATAATAACTCCCTGTATGTCAGAAATGGCCTAGAAGGAAATTGAAAAAAAAATTACTCTTATACTTCTTCAAATAACCTTTACAATAAGAGGAATTCTTCGGATTAGTTTAAGTTGCAATGACTACTTTGACATAAAATTTTGATTTAGTAAACTAAAGAGTTTTGGTTCATAAATATTTCTGTTGGTTTGAATACTACCAGGAAGAAATGAAACGTTATTAACATGAAACTGTAAGAATTAAAAATGGATCACACTAATAATTTAAAAAATAAAAAATGGGTAATTTAAAATCTTTTTTATGAATGTTAAGATGTACAATAAAAGTTTCTTAATTGATATTTTATGTCTCTCACTACCTCTGAGGTAAAAGGCGATATTTCACATTTCTTAAAGTACCGATTTATGAATGAAATTACACCGCGTAGTTTTCTATGAATGGTGAAACTCCACTGACTATTGGTCTGGGACCAGAGTTTATTTATAACTCTTGGTAAAGTAAAAAAAAATCTGTACCTCAGAGGTATTTTGCATTAAATCGCATTTCTTGAAGCTATATGGGATCAGTTTCAACAGATTTCCCCTCCTAATAAAAAAGAACTTATTGATATTTTTAAAAACATGAAACTCCCTTTACAATTATAAAAAATATATTTCATTGACAATTTTTATACGTACAACCATGTAATTCATTAATTTTTAGTTTTCAGCAGAAGAAAAATCTCACGCGGATTTCGAGGCTGAACTCCAGCTTGAGAGCTCGGAAAGTGAGGAAGAAAAAAAATTGGAGTTATTATCCGCCGTTCAGAAGGTCGACACCAAGGCTATCCTTCGTTTGATAGAGGAAGGAGCCTTGGAAGAATATCATCCGACTATCAACGACAGCATAGAGAAGAAGAAGCTGGAGAAAATACTGAACAAAGTAAAAGTAGTTCAACTTCTTTTAAAGATGGGAGTCGTTGCTGTGCCTTCTGAGCATTACCTGGAATACAATAGCACAGACGAGAAATTGTTCAATGTCACTCTTATACAAGGTACAGATTTGGTCATGACGTTGTTGATAAACGTTTCCGTCGTTAAGACATGGACTGATGAAATGCTGATAAAGTCAGGCAAGATACCGCTATTTATGATTTGCGCACTTCCAGACGTTTCCCCTGAAACTGTGAGGGTTGTTCTAGAAGCGGGAACTGTCAATGTGGATATTCAGGGAGACAGTAACATCACTGCTCTTATGATCGCATCATCAAGAGGTAACTTAGACGTTGTCAAATTCTTGGTAGAAAATGGAGCAAATGTCAACAATACAGCCTTCATGACGTTCGAATCCGTCGGAATTCTGGGTGACCGATTCAGGTTTCTGAAATTATTCTCATCGAAGAATATAAGTGTGCCTCCAACAGTCATTCACACTTCGGCTCTGGTTGCGGCCGTGTACGAGGGTCACCCACATATCCTGGAATACTTGATCAAATGTGGCGCTGACGTGAATGTCATGGACCAAGGATGGACGGCGTTAAACAACGCTGTTTCCACCGGTAAAATGGATATGTTGAAAATCCTTCTTCAGGGTGGAATTGATGTGAATAGCAAAGACATCATGGGTGCTACAGCTCTCCATACAGTTGCAAAGAACAATGATACGGAATCAGCAAAGCTGCTTCTTCATTATGGCGCAAATGTAAACGCCACCGACTACTTCGGTTGGACACCACTTCATGTCGCTGCATTTTTTTCACGAAATGCATCTAAAGCTATGATAGAATTGCTATTAGCATTTGGAGGGGATGTCAACGCCACGACTGATGATGAATTTTCCCCACTGAACTTGGTAGAAGCAGGACAAAACATATATTTCCTTGAATACTTGATGAAGAATCATGATATCCTTAACTCTGCTATCGACCATGTTGAAATACAGGAAATGGACTCAAATGAAGAACACGCTGAAGTCGTCAGGTTTTTGCTTAATCAAGGGGCTGATCTCGATCACCAAGATAACTTATTAGGATGGACGATACTTCATTGGGCAACTTCTTCCGGTGACTTGAGGGTGACGAAAATGCTGATCGAGGAGTTTGGAGCGGTGATGACAGGTTCTAAGCTAGGAATGACTCCCTTTGGAACTGCAAAACATTTCGGGATGAAGTCTGTGGTCGAATATTTCAGCACTGCCAGGAATCTGGTTTGATATTTTCTTGATGGAGAGTTTGTATTGTGACTAAGCTTTTAACCGTATTTTTATATTTGTAATAAATCAATAAATATTTTTTAATAACAAGATAATATTTCTCATGTATTCAGAGAATTTCCTTTCCTTAAATACTCTAATTAAGAAAAAATTGTTTGCTATTCACAAAGTGTTCTTCTTGTATCTGTTTATTGTTTCCATTGGTGTGATATGTTTCTCATAATAATGATTTTTGACTAGGTTACGATCGTGTATACTTTGTATATTCCCATATTCTGCCACACATTTCAAAACGATACCTGAAGTACTCATTTAAACAATTATGTTATTTGAGTGCACTGCTATTAGACCAGGAGGTCCAATAATATGTAACCATGCCTATTATTTACTAATAATATTAAATTAATGTCTAGAGGAAAACGACTCACTTATCAGCAACAAAAGATTTGCTTTTATTTTTTATTAATATGAATGTTTGCTTACTGTGTGTGAAATTTTAATCTTGGAAACATAATTAAAAATATATGTATATATAGTTTACCGTAAATATTTATAACTAAAAATAAAGTCAGCTGTTATCTGCCATCCATTATTTTTGATATTGAATGCCGAACTTTGATTATTTTTTATTCTGAATTGAAAAATTGTTTTGTTTTTTTCTGACTTGTGTTAGTTAGAAAAACGTTATCTAAAAAATAAATTATAAAGTATAGTGCAGAATAAACGGATGTAATCCATCTGTTCTCCTTTCTTAATTAGTTGATATTAAAAATTAGGGTATTTTAGAAAATCAGGAATGCCCGATGATAGTAACTAAATCGTTGAACCGTATTTAATAGAAATGAATTTTCCATTTTTTTTTTTTAAAAAAGATACTTGAAAACTACAATACAAATATAAATATAATATCATGTTTTTATTCACATTTTTTGGTTTAATAATGGATAGATGTTTTTTCAGATGAATTTAGCTGCTTAGATAAATAACCAGAAGTACGTTGTCATGACTATTAAAACAAGGACAATTATGCTCATTTTCAGTATTAGGTTATAGTTATGCATAATTAACCTTTTCTTTCCAAAACTTGCTAATTAATGGATCTTTTACAAAAAATAAATTATATATTTCTGAGATTTTTGCGCCTTTTTCTAAAAAATTCTATAAAGAGCTACTTTTATTAAAAACACTTGAAGTTTTGATCATGGAACCATTAAAAAATGCTTTGGTATTTATAGGAGCATAGTGAAAATGTTACCTAAAAAGAAAATTGCTTCTACTTTTTCATAACTGATGAACATGAATTTAGGAAAATCACGGCTAATTTCGTTATTATATAGTATGAATTGATTTATGCAAATAATTATTTTTAATATGTATGAACTTAAAACTGTATTATTTAAAAATATTACATATTCTATATATTTTTTTACGTTTAAATAAGTGGATTTCAAACATGTCCATGATGTTAAAATACAGCTAAATGAATATAGAGTCATATATAAGCACTATTAAAATAATTTTGATTGAATTTTTTTATTTCTTAGATATTTAATTTCTTTCGAAATAAATATAAACCATGAACTGAAATTCACACCATTGAAAAAAATTTATTATTCAATAGATTATTATGACTATGCAAATAAGTTCGAGTAATCAGGCGATTTTTAGTTTTCAGTCGGAGATAGAAAAACACCAAATTTCGAAGAGCCAGACTCTAACGACACATCAGATAGCGGCGAAGCTAGAAGGGAAGAACTGGTTTCAGCACTCCAGAAGGGAAACATTCCCATAGTCAGGAAGTTAATAGAAGAAGGCGTTTTGGAAGAGTATTACCATGGGATATATGACAAGAAGGAATCAATTACTCTAAAAAAAATTAAAGAGAAAGTAGCTGCTCTCTCCCACTTATTGCATTTACAATTGGCTTCTATACCGGCCAATAGTTATGCTACCAGATATCCTTCTAACAAACGGCTCTTCAATGTCACCTTGATTCCAGGAACTGATCTCTCGGTAAGGCTGCTTGTCAACCTGACAACAGTAAAAAACGAATCCTTAGCCAAAGAAGGGAACGCCCCCTTGCATCTTATCTGCTCCTTGCCGGACGTTGAACCTGAGACAGTCAAGGTCTTCCTGGATTTTGGTACTTTCGAGGTCGATACGTGGGACGAGTCGAATCATATAACTGCCTTAATAATTGCTGCTGCCCGTGGAAATTTAGACCTAGTGATGTTTCTCGTCGAAAACGGAGCTGACATTAATAATTTCGTTCCAACTTCATTGAATTCTAGTGTAGTAATAGACCATCTCTACTATTACATCCAAATATTTACTAGGAAACCTGTTTTCGTTTCAGATATTAAAATTCCCCTTTCGGCTGTTGCAGCAGCTGCCTATGAAAACCAACCCGAAATCCTAAGGTACTTGTTGGAAAATGGTGGAGATGTAAACAATCAAGGACATGGTTGGTTCGTCCTGTTCGGGCCTACCTACAATGGGGATGCAGAAGTAGTTGAAATCCTATTTAAAAATGGAATGGATGTCAACAATCACGGACCCTTTGGATCTACAGCACTGCACAGAGTAGCTGAAACTGGAAATATAGATATGGCAAAGCTTTTCTTAATGTATGGTGCAAACTCGAACTTGACTAATAACTTTGGTTGGACTCCTCTTCACGTTGCAGCCCTGCTTGGAGACAATAATACTAAGCCTATGGTTGAACTCTTACTTGATTCTGGATGTGATGTCAATGCACTGACAGATGGAGGCTTTTCGCCTCTAAACTTGGTAGAAGCAGGTAGCAATCTCAATTTTTTGAACTATCTTGTTAAAAATTCTGACTCACTCAAATTCGATAAAAACAGAAATTTTGTGGAATCAGAACATCTCGAGGGACAAACTGAAGCATTGCAAATCTTGCTAAATCACGGTGCTGAGTTGGATCACCAAGATGATATCTTGGGATGGACGGCATTACACTGGGCTGCAGCAAATGGAAACATTAGGGGAGCAAAGCTGCTTGTCCGGGAGTATGGAGCGTCAACAACCATTAAGTCGAAAATGGGCATGACTCCATTTAGGACGGCCAAGCATTTTGGAAGGAAAGGTGTCTCAGAATATTTCAGCAGTGGCATAAACCTTGTTGAATGATTTGTGAAATATTTAATAATATCTTCACCTTCAATGATGTGAAGGACTCAGTTATATTCATATTCATTCAATGAAAAATATAAATTTGGTTGCCAAGTACATATTTCAATATACTACAATAAATCATTGTGTGTTAAAATACAACTATCTATAACTATAAATAAAAATGTTGATTCGGAATGATTTTACTAAATAAATCTTCTTATTCAGGCCTATTATTTTAGTTTTCAGTAAAAAAAAAATAAATTAATAAAAGGAGTGGGTAAATTATGTTATAAATAATACCATTAATGGTTCTGTCTTTTGAAAATATTACAGCTTTTCAATTAATTATTCTTAAAGAAAGAACCTTTAATTTAATTTGTTGTAAAGCGAGAGGAAATTTACTTGGCACCGCTGTGAAGTGATCCATTGATATAAAAAGAGAACTAGTTCAAGAATGGGGAAATAGTTGATGTAGCAAAGGCTCAAAGATACAAAAATCAAAACCCCAATCAGCAAAAGATTTGTAAGTTTTAAAAGAAAAAATGTAACTGAGAAGAATTTTTTATTTCAAAAGTAATAATACAGCAGTAATAATTATAGTTACATAAAGGAAATGAAGGATAAGAATTGAAAATAAAATGAAAATTTATACCTAGTTAATTAGTTATAAATAGTTAATTATTAAATAGTTAGTTACATTGAAGGCAGGGTTCGTAACAAAAGACCCTTTGTAATAATGGTTTATATACTATTAAATATCAATCAAAAAGAATAAGAGAAAACCTTATGAACAAAAAACTAATTTGGTAAACCAATTATAATTAACAATCTTTTTTAATATATAATAAAATAATAATAACCAAAACAACTGATATATATATACTAAATTAGTTTTCGGTTCATAAGGTTTTACTCTTATTATTCTTATTGATATATATGTATATTTTTATTTTATACCTATATATATCATAGAATTTTAAAATTATTGTGGTTAATTTTAATTTAAAAACAAACAACCAAAATAAAATATTTTATAATGAATTATCATTTATTTATATATTTATGGAAATTAAAACTGAATAAACATCCTGTATAAGAAACACAAGCTAAATAGTAATAGAAACTACAAACTGGTAGGATAGAAAAGAAAATTACACCGTTATATATGTCACTTTCATGGTGTCTTATGCTTTGCACTTAAAGGCGTCCGGCTCTAAGGAAAAATAAAATTATAACTAAGTTAAAAGTTATAACTGCAGTTTTAGATAAAATAATAGCATAAAGTGAACAGTAGTGTACTATATTAATAGTGTGGAGATTAGTGTTTAAGGTACCTTTCGATGATAATATGGAGAGCCCCATATTAATGGTCAACTAACACAGGGCCTTGTTTCAGGTAAGGCTGACTCTGGCCACTATGCTAGAAACCTAGTGATTTCAAACTACTAAAATAAAATTAATGAACAAGTTGAAAAAAAAATTTTGTTTATAAAGCAAAATGGGAAAATCTTGACTATCTTGATGAGCAGACTATTGCAATATAGAACATAATAACTACAACTATACTTCTGTGTAATTTTATTTATTGAATACAATTTATTAAACTCCAAAAGTTACAGAATAAATAAATATAACATTGAACTGATTTGTCTGGAATCAATTAATAAATGTACTGTCAGGTCTTTAAAACAAAAATACAACTAGCAGACATAAATACCAATTAAGCTTTAGTTATTTTTAATGTAATCATCCAATATTATGAGAAAATTTCTATATTTTACAAGAAGATGAATAATAAATAATAGATGAGAACAATCCTTATTCCTAATGATGAGAAGATAGTTGGGGTTTGGTCAGTAAAAAACACAAACAAGTTGAGAGAACAAACAAACACAACTAAAACACAAAACACTTTATCCTTATTTCGGTTAAAAAATAATTCATAATCACAATAGATGATATATTTTCAAATGAACAAAAAAGTATTACAATTCCCAACAAAACAAAATAGTATAATATTTAACAATTTCAAGCTTTATAAATATATAGTAAAAATAACACACATAAAAAAGTATTTGGGGATCACAAAGTTTTATTATGACCTTGAGTAGTATTTTATAAACCTCACCATTAATCTTTATGCTATTAATTTTTTAACCTTGAGAGGAAATAAGTAATGCTTTAAATGCGAAAAATGCTGCAGTGCTTCATGAATATACTTAAGGTCACAATATTTTCTGATTATCTTTATGTTTTAAATCGATAAAATATATGTTTCAGAAAGTGAATTTCTTTGTACTAATAACCACAAAAATGATTTTACAAATTTATTTATACATTTTTTTACTTATTTATTTTTAATTCATACTAATGAAAATAATAATGTATTTTTTATAAACTAACTTGGCCTAGGGGTACTCCATATGAAAATAATAATTTTCTAATAATAATTTGCTAAAGCAAGTCCATAAATGGATAGACAGGTATTTGCTGTGAGTGCTTTTGTCAGGAGAGACACAGTCAAGAAATTAGAACACATTAGTCCATTCCCAAAATAGTGGAAGATTATAGTGATGCTCATCTAATGTGACTATTTTTTGTTTCCTAAGAGGTACTGTTTTTTTTTTTCCCTCATCCTCCTATATTTATTGAATATGAATTCTCTGAACAGCGGATTGGCACAGGCTTTCATTCCACTAAAGAATTTTTTGGTGTGCCTATGGTCTATGAAATCCGGCAGAGAGTGGCGCTGGTGCTCCTCACTTATTATACTGTTCTACACAAATATGGAAGTGTTGGATGGTGGACAGTCCATATAGGTCCTCCCATGTTCAAATGCTCAGTAAAATCCAAAGAATGGACAGTATAGGCTTTAATGGAATGTCCTAGACTTTAGAAGTGTTACTTGCTTTACCGACGATACAATTATGGCAGAAAAGGTGAAGACCTCATGACTCATTTAATAATGAGAGTAAATAAGCATTGACAAGAGATAGGAGAACCTGCGAGCCATCTAGAAATAGCCAAAGAGAAAAAGGAGGTTCCGATTGTATAATATGATTCCTTACCATTAGAACTCTTACTTTAGACAATGAAGTCAGGTTCTTATTACGTAATACATTAATTAGATTGGATAAAAGGTTCAATAGAAACTCTAAAAGACAACCTGCTCAGTTTCTCAGAGAAGTCAAGGAAACACTCGATTGCCTGACTTATGGGGGTGTGTATAAAGACAGTTTAGACATCATTTCGTTAAATAAATATTCCAGTTTATTCCAAGCAGAGGTAATTGTCCAATTGTCTGCATCTGAATTTCTGAGCTATGATGAGGCTGACACAACTATCTACTTAGAAAACCAGCTCTTCAAGTTTTAGAATCTCTCAAGGTAACATTGTAATGAGGGAGTGAAAGCATACACACTTAACACAATAATTTGGAGTATTATGAGCTCTTATTGTTTCAAAACATTCACGGGATCATATTGAGTAATTTGAGCTATCAGAATCTAAAATAGTTTAAGCTGTTTCTCCATAAAATTATGAATGATTAGATTATGAAATGCAACCAAATACATTACTCTCCTTTTTTTTTTTTGGCTACATTAGCGTCTGATATAAAAAAAACATCAGTAGAGCATTTCTTAGGAGTAGACTGTATAGGTTTCAATAATAATTTAATTTAGATATTTGATAATATTTTCATTAAAAAAATTAATTTATAAGAATTTACAACCATATTAGAAGAAAATTAAGTAAATTTGCCGTATAATCACTAAATTAGAGTAAAATCTTGTGAAGATAACTACCCACTGGAGTACTTCAATGACAATTGAATCTTAGCAGTTCTTAGCAACATCATGTATAACAGTTGCTGGATGCATCATCATTTCATAAGCTTTAGAGGAGGTGGAATTGTAAACATATTTAGAATGCAGTAAGTTTATGCTATTGTGGTTATAATGGAAAGATGGACATATATTATGAGGTATTACAATAATTTTGATTGTAACTTAATGATGAATATTTAAGACTCTGTTCAACGATGACAGCTTTCTTGTCACTATAGTGAGACTACTTTTTCAACACAGAAACTAAGCTTAACCTTGTTGACAGCTTAACTATAGCAACTGTTGATTAAATACAATACCAAAAGAGAAAAAGTCACCATTGGTGAGCAGCTAACAGAAAACATACAGGATATAAGATCTTGTCTTCAGTGGGTGTTAAATTCTGGGTACACTGTTAGGGGATATTACCGAAATTCATTATAATTTGCTGGTAAGCTGATATGAATGGTGTGGACTGTATTTAATAGATTTAGCATGGTGAAAATCTATTCTTGAATGATTTATATAACAGATTGTAAGTGGGTTTTAGTCAAATGGGTGTACAGTGTGGTTTAGTTAGGTTAGTATTTAAATAATTTTGACTATTGATTTGAATGGGATTACATTGAATAATGAATGGTGTTAAAATGTTACACGATTGCGGATTGGTGATGGACTATTGAGGTTTCTATGGTGCATATTCTTTTTCTCTTCTTTAATCCGTCCCCTTACTTCTCTGCCTGGGTGCGGTGAAGAATCTCTCACATCCTGAATTATTGATCTCAGGCAGAAATGATGTTGTCCTGAGGAGAGACTGTTCTCTCTCTAAACCTGTCGAGACAAATTGAGTCCAGAACCCCTACTGTTTCAGGGATTTGCCAGTAGATGGCAGGATCTTCATGTGCTATTCAAAATGTGTAAAGAATCTACCTCAAACACAGTGTTAAATTGATATTCGTCCAAATAAGAGGAAGTGAGGTAGTTGGACCAAGTGACACACGCGGAAGGCCACAATTGCCTTTCGAAAAAGTATTAATAACAATTTAAAAAATGCAGGAGAAGGAACTTTAAGGCAGACTTGACTAAGAAAACTTTCAAAATTTAGTGCATGTAAAAGTTAATAAATACTTTAAATGTAAATTTTAGTTTTTTCGTATGTAGATAAAAACACACACACTATATCATGATATTTGCTTATTTTGATTTAATAAATTAAATTTTTATTGTGTATTATATTATATTTGTGTTATTAAGTAATTATTCGTTGTAATTACCTGATCTCGGTCTTAATTGACCGGAAAACTGAAACACCACTGTTTACTTTGTTCATATCATTTTTTCTCAAAGAAAAAATAAAACTTGGCGGTTCAGTTCCCCACCAACACCAGCACTGAAACCTGTACTGTAAACCGATCATAATTTTGGAATAGTGTATCAATCATCTTAATACATTTGCAACTATATGTCGCAGATTATTAATTAATTACTACATCTTAAAGGTGCTTTGCTTTATTTTTAAATCACTATAATTTGTTGGTTTCCACCACAGATAATATTTTTAAGTTTATCCTATTTAAAATAAAAATAATAATAGCAATTTCCTTAATTTTTAATTTCTCTATTAAGGGGAAAAATCTTTCGGTCGAGCATGATTGATCGATGATGACCAAATTACCTCCTTGCATAAGATAGTAACAATACTTCCTTACCCAAAGTACTGTATGTATGTTTCACTAAGCATTTCTTCATTAATTAATTAAGACCAGTGACGCGGGGAGAGGGATGCACTGGGATCTCAAAGAGCTTTGTTCTATCTCTGGAGTGTAAATGCGACTAGTGATTATTTTATATATTTATGTCTCCATGTACATAATTTGATTATGTTTATTTTTTTATACTTCTGTTTGTATATATTTAGAGGGAGATTTTATTCATTTTTATGTACTTTTTTCATTTATTTTTATTCTTATGTTATTTTATTTTTGTATGAATGCAATCAGTTATCACTATTACTTATTGCCCAACAACATTGTGGCAGATTGTAATATTTATAAATAAATAAAAATTTGAAAAAAAAAATTAAGATTCTTAATTTTGAAGAACTGTAGCAATTAGAATTACAGATCGTAAAAGAAGAATATCTTTTTATACTCCCTATAAATATCTAAATGACGTTTGTTTTTA
Source organism: Halyomorpha halys (assembly GCF_000696795.3). Classification (NCBI taxonomy): domain Eukaryota; kingdom Metazoa; phylum Arthropoda; class Insecta; order Hemiptera; family Pentatomidae; genus Halyomorpha; species Halyomorpha halys. Next base: position 89,632 of record NW_027104732.1, read on the forward strand.
TAAATTTGTGCAAATTTAGGACAATATACAACATCATGATTAATATATAGTATACTTTATTATTATAAAATAATATGTTATATTTTCCAGTCCACCCAGCCTCATAAAGTGGGTATCCTTAATAGTGTAAAATCAGATAGTCGAGCGTGATTCTAATTTAATCACCTCCTTGCGCAACCGTCGATCAAGTAACAGTGCTTCCTTACAAAGCACTTCAGCCCTGAGTGTAGAAGAAGTACAGATTTATTTTAATTTTATATTTTATTACATAGCAATGTATGCAGGTATATTTTTAAGTCAAGGTTCACTAATATATTAATAAACTATTTATGAATAAAGTTATATTTATAGAAGCATATGCTCAATAATAAAGTTGGCTTACAAAATTACTAAATAAATAAGGCCAAATATTATAAATATTAAAACCTCATAACCTTCGAAGGATGACATTTTTCTTCCTTTTCGGGCGTTTCTCCAATAAACTAAAATTGTACCAAGTCTTTGGCTGTTTTCAGAAACTCAGCAACTTTTGTTCTTCCAAAATATTGCGCTGTCTCAAAAGGGTTACGATCCATTTTGGACCTGACACTAACCACAGAGCCATACTGTACTAGCAATTTAGCAACGTCAAGATCACCAGAAGCAGCTGCCCAATGCAGAGTGGACCAACCTAAGATATCGTCCTGATGGTTCAGCGAAGCTCCAAGTTGAATGACCGAGTCAACAATATCTGTGTGCATTTTGTTCGTTTCCTCTTCAGTGAGATTTTTGTAATATTTGGTTTGATTTAAACAGTCAATATTCTCGGCAAGAAAAGCGAGGAAATGTGGATTGTATCCGGATTCCACTAAGTTCAATGCCGAGTAGCCCCCGTCCGTAAAACTTTCAATATTGCTCCCCGATTGGACAAGGAATCGGATCATCTCTATGCCACTTTTATGCGAAAAGAATGAAGCTACGTGAAGCGGCGTCCAGCCCAAGGCGTCAGTGGCGTTCAAACGAGCTCCTTTTTTCAACAAGATTTTAGCCATTTCGACAAGTCCTAATTCGGCAGCTTTGTGCAAAGCTGTAGAGCCCAGCATGTCTTTACCGTTGACGTCGATCCCGTTTCGTAAAAGGATCTCCACAATCTTTGTATTGCCCTCATACACAGCATGGAACAGTCCCAGCCAGCTTTGGCCTTTATTGTTCACATCAGCTCCTTTACTGAGGAGATAGTTAATAATGTCTATGTTATTATCATTCATATTGCCCACACAGGCGGCTACCAAAGCGGAATAATGGAACTCAGTTTTAACATCTTTTAATTCTTTTTTGGAGAATAATTTAGCAAAGGCAAAATGTCCATCCAACTTCTCGCCTTTTAATGAGACGGACGCGATATCGTTGACTCTGGCACCTCTCTCAACCAGAAACTTGACGACTTCCAGGTTGCCACTGGTAGCGGCCAACATCAATGGCGTCGCTTCCGACTCAGTCTTAGTGTTCACATCGTCATTGCCGTTTTCCAAAAAAAATTGAACAATTTTAGGACTTACATCCGGCAATAAGGAGATGACGTGAATCGGTTTTCTCCCGTCTCTGGTGGTCTTATTTCCCCAATTTTTTAACGCTGTTACATTAATAACCAAACTCGTCATCAGTGAAGATCCAGGAACTAAAACTACATCGAACGCACATTCCTTGCACGAGGCTTTATTTACATCGTTCTCTTGAGTATTGATTCTAGCGATACCATTAGACAACAATATCTGTACGATTCGAAGTTTGCTGTAAATCTTTTCCCAATTTTTGTGTCCAGATAGATTCTTTAAAGCACCGTCTCTGATGAGTTCTCTAGCCGTTTCCATGTCTCCTCGTTTGAGTGATGATTCCAACTGAGATTTTTCGTCGACTGTACGGCTGCTTGATAACTGAAAATAATAAAAGTCACTATTAGTAAAATATTATATATGGCTATGCCATTAAAAAGAAATATTTTTCACATTGGAATATATTTGAATAAGAAAATACAGAGAAGACATGAAAATGGTTTCGATCATTTTAGATCTGAGATAGGGAAGAGTATAGAGGAGTGAGTATAAGGGTTATTTGGAGTGATAATAACAAACATCATAGTATTTTATTTATTTATTGAGCTCTGTAGCACTGAGATAAAGCGCCGTGCTACTAACTCCAAGAACCCGAGTTCAAATCCACCAGCCAGATAATGTTTACTCTGTTACTGTGGCCGTGAAGACAGCCCTGTGGGTTCTGGAGCCCAGCCTCACTAAGTAAAACGGCATGGAGAGGTGAGCCCTGAGTCTGACACATAGCTCTTGGTTCTCCTGGTTGGGAGCAGGGTAACCCAAATAACCCGATCCCGTAAAAAATAACTTATTACAAAACCTACAACTAACCACAGAAATCCAACCGAAAAAAAATTATTTATTGAATAATAAAAGTAATTGAAAATTATAATCTAATTTTTAATTATAAAGTTGATTTTTGTATTTCTGACAAACGATTAGAAATTGGTTTAACTAAACCCTAGCGAGAACTCTCGCATTAGATATGTTTTCTTCTTTTTCTTTTATCTGGACATACGGAGTTGAGCTTTGGGGCTCCACTAAACCATCAAATTCCTTCCGAATCCAATCCTTACAGTCCAAAATCCTTAATGCTCCTTACTTTGTCACAAATCAAGTCATCCATTGGGACCTCAATGATCCATATATTGCCGATTTGGCCAGAACCAGATACCATTCCTTTCATGATAAACTTCTCAACCACCCAAATCCACTTGTTTCTAACCTGGCTTCTCCTTCATTACCTAATAATCCTCCTAGGCGTCTGAAAATAAGATGGCCTCGAGATCTTCTCCTCTAGAAATGTTATTGGAGTTCTATCAGTGTGTAGATTCTCTACATGGTTGTATCATGTCACTATGTCATCTACAGCAAATTTATTTGTTGTATATATTTGTATACAGTTGTAAATAACAATAAATAAATTATTTAAAAAAAAAATCTTTTCTTTAATACTTTCAAATCATAAGCGATATCATGCTCATTTGTATTAAAATATAATAGTCAATGAAGGAAGTCTATGCAACACACACAATTAGTAAAGCTGCATACTTTATAATGACTACATTTATCAGTTTACGTTATAAGTAATTAGGTAGCTCCACTGGAACACCACTTCAGTTTTACAGTTAAGATTCAGCTATCCATCAACTTATGTTAACCCTGAATTGTACTTGTTGAAACCTCATACGAACGGATGTTTTAGGGGAGAACCCGCGGGACTGAATAATTTGAGGTATGAAAATTGGAAACCTGTTCAGCCGTTGGCATGATAAAACTTTATTCAGAAACGGACAGACTAAATATATTTTTTAAAAAATATGTTTTACTCTACAGATTGACTCATTCGCCGACTTGCCTCTACCAGAGTTCCGAAACCTCTGATATTTTTTAATAACTTTTACTAAAGTTTCTATAAGAAATTAAGATTCGTCACTTCCTTATAAAATTCTCTTTCATTTGATAATAAATCTGCCAAAATCCATCGCACCTGAGAGCCAGAAAAGATATCAACAGTAATGTAATATGTATATGTAGGTTGTTATGATTTAACCAATCTACTTATCCAAATTTTCCACATTTTATTTATGAATGAAATTTAGTAAAGTTATTGCTATATTTTGTCGCATTAAGAGAAGATTCTATTTATAACTAAGCAGCCGTGCCTTATCTATTATTTCAAGACGCCTCGTTGAGGAAATAAATTTTTATTCTCTGCAGAAGCTTCTGTCTATATTTTCCTTATTTTCTAAATGTTTAAATTATTTATTGTATATTCCTCCATTTTAATTATAATTTACTGCCTTCTTTCTTAATTTTATGACTTACAGCACTTTTTCAACATCAGTTGTCTAAAGTGTGAAAAGCCACTATTTACATATTTATTTATCAATTGCTGAAGGCCAAATAATATAAGTGTCCAAAAACAATTTATTTTCAAATCTAATGATCATAGAGAGGGAATAGATTGCCCTGGTCGTACAGACAGTTCTATCTTTTTCCACTTTTCACAAAAAATTAGAGATCGTTTCTATTGAGAGTCACATTATTTTTTTATAATAGTACAACTTAAAATTTCAAACATATGAAATAACTTAAATTAGACCCCTACTACTCTAAAGAGCAACCAACACTTCTATATAAAACCAACAGACCCAATAAGTGATCTCCCAGAAAAATGTGTTTGGGAAATACAAACATTTTATGTAGAACCTAAACTCAGCCAAATGTTTGCTCTAGCACAAATTCATTTCGTATGTTGTACACCTTAAATCCTGGAAAAGGATATAAATATTTTGTAGTAGTTGGGGTACTTGCGTACAACCACCTTCGTTGCTTTGAATATATTTGAATTTGAAGATAAATTAAAAAAAAATAGTCGTATTTATAATAAAGGACTTGTTGTATTTAAAGGATAAATTTGAGTAAAGTAGGGGCTAGAATGGATTAGGTAGAGAGTACAATAAAAAAGTTATTACTAACTTTTAAATAATTTTGGAATAATGTACATTGAAAATTTTAATGATCTACAAATGTAGCAATTGTTCTGAAGTTTACTTTATACTGGGGTTAGTTAAAAATCATATGAATTGCAATCTGCGGTCAATGACAGGTTACTGGTAATAACTATGGAGAAAACTTGAGGGTTATAACCTGAAGCAGGAAAGCAGCACAGAAGAAGAAAGAAACAGCAGCCATCACAGAAACCATTGGTAACAGAATATCTGAAAAACACAAAAATAAAATATAATAATTCTCTATGTCAATTATCTCAAATCATAACAGCTGTTAGTTTAGACAGCGTTATGCGTTAGTTTTCTTGTTTAAATTTAGTTATTTATAAAATAATTATTTAT
>NW_027104732.1:95015-106035 GCF_000696795.3 Halyomorpha halys
ATATTATAGAGTGGACAGAATATTAAAATAAAAAAAAAGCATTTCAACACAATTGTTCTGTTCATAAAAGTATATAAAAAAGAAATAATAATATAAGGAGGCATACATGTAGGTGGGTTAGAAACTAGTAACTAATAAATACAACAAAAAGGTGCGATAGAGTTCAAAATAAAAATCTTGACTAATAAATCGTAGAAAAATCCTCGTTAGAAATAGTTATAAATATGGTAAAGAGGTAGATGTAAAAGGTAAAACAGATAGATGAAGTAAATATGGCAAAGGTAAGGTATAGTAATATGTAGAAGGGAAATCTCGAGAAAATTAATAAAAAGAACAAATAAAAATAGGGAGAAGTACCTATGAGATTTAAAAAAAGATGACCACTGAGGAGGTTGAGAAACGGAAAGTCAGTTTGAAAATTTCCCCACTTCTTCCTCTAATCCTTTGGAAGGGTAAGTGTAATAAGTGTGTAAGGGTAAAAGTGGGCCGAAACCTTGGTTAACAATAAATAGTTTTCTTTTACTATTTTGATACTTTTATTGACCGGCTATCTTCATACAATCTACTTCATACGGTCAACTATCTTCTTCCAATAACTAATTACACTATAATATAATTGCGATTACTATGGTTCAACTAATAATTATAATTTCTGACCATTATTAAAATTACTTTCATTTCCTAGTTTCAAATCACAGTAATTAGAAATGAATTATAATTGTAATTGCAATTAATTGTAAACCAAAACTGGTGTGTATCATCAAAAAGGTGCAACAATATACAACCATTTCAATTTTTTTAAATATAACAATTCTTTTTTTAAATTGATTAGAACTGTAGGTCATTTTCCATAAGCAACCGATAGAAATATATAATAAAAATACATAAACATGTAATAAACGCGTTTTCTGTAAAATCCACTCGCCTTAGAACCGCGGTTAACCATAAACATAACTCTACTCAAACTACAATCTAAAGGAAATTGCAAAAAGAGAAGTCGACGCAGCATTCATATCTAATTCATATTCTAAATACAGCATTCTCATGACCTTTACCCCTTAAAAAAAACTTATACAATTATAAACAGTAAAATTGTTGAACATACAATAGAAATCGAATCAAAACAAAAACACTTTCTTTGTGTTAATAATCACTCTTTAGATAATTTTTTTTGGGAATATACCGAGGTACGATACAGCGAAAAAGGATGATAACCACCAAAGTCATAGACGGGACTAAAGTAAGTAAAAATAATAACTTACAATAGCTAGCTTTTACAATTTTTTTTTTAATAATAATACTTTTATTTATAGATAGATATTACAATCTGCCACGCAGTTGTGGCAATAGGTAATAGTGATGAATGATCTCATACATACTAAAATTAAAAAAAAAAAACTCTCTTAAAATATATACAAACAAAAGAATAATCAAAATATCTGTATGAAAAATAAATAAATAAAATAACATAATGATAAAATGATATATACAATCGACCTGAGGATCCCTGAGCCCACTCTATCCCCCACGTGTGAGGGGAAGAGTAGAGCTCAAAAGATCCCAGCGCATCCCTCTCGCCGCATCACTGGTAATGAGCCAGTTAAATATAACAATTTAAATTTTTTAAAACAGTTATGGAAATTTAATATTCCATTGGTTTTTCATCCACTCTCATATTTTATCTTCCTTTTTCACAATAAATAATAATAATATTTGAACCATTTTATTTCTCGATTGTTTCTCTTTATTATTGTCTCTCTTTCTCGAATATTTTTGTCTTTTAAATAGAAATGCTTCAGGAAAGAGTTTCCTCCACTACAGGCGATTAAAACTCGTGTAACAATCACAGATCAAAAAAAAAAAAAAAAAAAAATACACTTCACTCATTTACTGTAACTATGACAATTCTTCGATATTACAATTTCCACTTGTATTATGATTTAAGTACACAATTCTACAGATGGGAAAATAAATTAACCAAAATTTCAGATAAACTGGCTTCAGTCTAGTGAGAACTAAATATTTCATTGGATATTAGGGAAAACCTATCTGTGTGTTAACACTGATGTTGGATCAATGCTCCCTTGAATAGGAACAGGCGATATCAAAATTTTATATAAATAAATTATTGTAATGCCGTTCTATTTCATTCTTAAGTAATTTTAACAATGACTCGGTTTCTTCAGATGAGTCATTAAGAAAGCGAACAGCGGAGTTGATGCGTTCCATCAAACCATGATTCATACACAACCTTGGGCTGAGCAACTCTTTCTGGGACAATTAGTGTGGGATGTGTCAATTCGCGTGAGAGGTGGTAATTTCTACGTTTGTGAAAATTAAGGAAAATTGCATTCGTTCCTCCGTTCTAAAATTTTAACTTGTTATTTAAAAAATTACAATATATCAATTGCTTAACTTATATATTAATTATACACACAAGTTATTAAGCACTAAAGGTCAAACTCTCTAAATCAATTAGATATCTACAAAAAAGATATAATTTATTAATTTTCAAAAACATTACAATAATTTTTTAAACAAAAAGCTCTACGGAATAATTATTTTTAAAATGCTATAGAAAAGTGTCATCAAATTCTATTCGATTTTGAGTAAACAAAACAATCAATTCTGTTTAGTCAATATAATGAGTATAGGCTTCCTAACCATTTCTATTAAATAGGAACCTTACTATTGTTTAAAGTTTATAAACAAAACGTTGAAAATAATAAAAATAAACAAAGTGTAGAGAAAAACTAAGTTCAGTAAAAAAATAAAAATAAAAATAAAATAACGGAATTTATTACTACTGTAAAAACTTTAAAGATCGTTTGTTGATATCCTTCATTAAATAATAATTTATTGCAAATACGTTTACACCTGGATCAGAGAAAGTTGTGGATGAACTAAAATAAGATTATTATAGTCAAAGAGGAGAAAAAGGGCAGTTATTATTTTATCAAATTTTCGATTATTTTAATGAAAACAATGTATAGTTAGTAGACAAACTTAATGGTTTTGCCAACCATAATTTGATAAAATAAAAAATGGCGGTTGTTTTAATTTTATTTTTGAGTCATTTTAAACATAAAAAAAAATGTGCGTTTTTCCTGAAAAAGCGTTCAGTTGTTGCCTATTTATACGACGGAAACATTAAAAAATAAATATTGAAGTATTTAAGATGCATGCCCTGTGACGTTTATTTTACTCAAAAGAAAAACTTTCGCATATTTTTCATTAATTTTTCCATATTCTATAGATTATAGATCTACCTATTGCACTAAAAAACATCATACTAGATTATTTAAAGTAGAGCAAATATTATAAAACAGGAGCCCTAATAGACATCTGTACTTCCAATTGGTCCCGAGATGAATTTTTTCCATATTTTATTCTTACAAGATGGCATTGTTTAATCCAAAAGTCAACTTCAGGGGAAACTGCATAGATGGTTGTGTTTTAAATAAGGTGACAAACAACTAACAGCTGCAATGGCTTTCAGAGAAACATGTCCTTGGCCAACGTTCATATGATTTATTTTCTATTCTTTCTCCTCCTTCAGAGAAAGTTCAGTGACAATAAACAGCTCTTATCTATCCCCCTTTAATAGTCAAGTATTTTTTACAGTTTGATTCAACTATGCATTTATCAAAAATATCAACATAGCAGACACTCTTGCACTGAGAAGATAATTATTAACTTAAACATCGGCTCTTTCTTCTCATTCATCTTTGTTACTTTCTTTTCTTTATTTTCTAAGCTAAACGTTTTTCCTCAAAAAATCGAGAAATCAACACTGTAAATTTATTTCATGGAAAATAATACTCCTACGAAAATACAAATAAAAAACTACTTTAAAGAACACTCAACTAGCTTTAATTTGAGTGTTAACAGACATCTGTACGTCTGATGTTTCCTGAGATGTAGTTTTTCAAAGATATAACATTTTGACTGAAAGTTTCTCTTTTCGATTGTATTTTCAAAAGGCAATGGAATTTATTTAAAAATTAATCTCAAACCTTGAAAAATAGTTTATTAGGTTCTTATTCAATAGAAATGGTGGGGAGGTTTATATTGAATTAATTAATTTTTTTTTTAAATAGAACAGAATTTTATGAAACTTTTATGAATCATTTTTAATATAAACTATTGTATATGATAAAAATAATTATTTTTTTGGAAAACTCAAAAATTATATATATGTTTTTTATATCTAGTAACTTGTGTTTATAATTTATGCAATTTATACATTATAATTTGTTTACTAACAAGCAATTTTTCTCCACTTTTTGTGATGTCCTAGGATGTATTTAGGTAATTTTACTTACTATAAATTACCTTATGACACATATCTTTATAGGCTTATGGTAGTTTTTAATTTTAGTTTTTCGTAGGGTTATGATAGTTTTGATGATATTCCCAAATGAATAGGAATATGGCACATGGAATTTTGTCCGAACAACTACCAACCGAATAAATCAATTTATTTTAGCAAATATCATGAAAACTACTACTCCTCTCTCATGAACTACTTTATGGTGCATTTATTTAGCTTTAATATGAGTGCTGAAAGACATCTGCATGTTTTATGATTCCTGAGATATATATTTCTCATAATAAATTCACTAACTACTAATTTTTCTGTGCATTTTTTAAAATTTGCTTTCTAAAAGCCACATCTCCGGAACTATTGAACATAAATAGCGCGATTAGAGCTAATATTTTTAAAAATTTACTGCACATTAAATGATGGTCTCTTAGGTTTTCTAGTGTTTTTAGTTTTAAATATATGGAGCTCTTAATGAAAAATTAATTTTTTTTATGTTTTAAAACATCCATAATTTTTTTTTCCACCTATGATTGGTAGACTCATAAATTTTGACTAATAAATATATATCCATTTTTTTATAATATTAAAGTGCTACCTAGTTTCTCTACATGCCTGTAACACTCCAATTTAACTGAGATCAAATTTACTAGTTGTATTATAATGTACAGTTGTAAATAGCAATAAATAAAAAAAAGTCACTTTTTGGATATTTGGAGATTATGTCGTTTTATAGCACCAAATCAGGATACCGGTTGGTATTAAGGTTTTTATGCTTCAGATAAACTTAGTACTATATTTTTTTATAAAAGTAACAATTAAAAAAGTATGATTAATTAGATTTTACATAATATTTTGAACTTTGTTTTTGCTCTCCTGAAAAATTCATATTTATGACTCAAGCCCTTATGACCGAGCATCAAAGTTTTCATTAATCTAATCCAAAATTAGGGTGAAACAACTACTTTTTTTTCCATCGGACTCTTTTGAACTGTCTTATGTATTCTCATCTTTCCTCCAGATTTGAGCCAAATCGGACAAGCTATATATAACAAAAATAATTCTGCTAAACTACCCATCTGTAAATGAAATTTCCGGATTAAGAGGTGTTGCGGAAAACTAAGTTCAGTAAAACAGAACAAAATAACTTAATTTGTAACTACTATTGAAAACTCAAAAATGGTTCGTTGGTACTCTTATATTAAATTACAATCAATCACAAATACGTTTGCGTTAGTATCAAAGAAAGTAATTGATGGACTACGATAAAATTGATTAGGGTCTATTTGTACCGATTTGTACAAAACGCAGTAGATATAATAATAGAACGAGGATTTGACTTAATAGAAACACGGAATCAAATTTGTTCTATAATATCTAATACAAAAAATGATAATTTGTGCGGACTAACAATTTTTCACTGCCTATATCAACTCAACATTTCCATACTTTCAGTAGTGAGGAAGCAAAATAAATATCTTTAATTTTTTTCATCTTAGAAATTGAATGTTAGAGATGTAATTTTAGATAAGTGTTCATGAAAGACTTTCGAAACATTTTTTAAAATGTCTTACATTTATTTTAAAAGTATCAAAAAACTATAAATAATCATTAATTTGAGTTAGATATACGAAACCTTAAGTTCATAATGGCTTTTAAACCAACCTTTCTGAAGTTTCATGAATAACGATTGAGTTTTTGATGGGAACGAAAGGTACTGAAAAAATAAAGGAGGAAAGCAAGTACATTTCTTTAAAACCGTTAAGGTTCATAAATAATGTGAGATCAAAATCTAAAATATAACTGTATTTCTAAACAGTAACTGTATGTGTACTTGATGTACTAATTATTGCAATTAATATTATAATTTGAATTGTATACTATACTTAAATATTTACCCTGAAATGATTTTTTTTTATTTTTTTAGCATATAATAGAGAATGGAGTCGACACATGAGGGTTAGGGGTGGATAAAAAGGCCAATCGCCAAACTAAAAAAAAAAACCTTTAACAGGCGGTTTTTAGAAAGGAAGTTACAAACGGAAGATAACAATAGATGCACCAGTAATTGTTACTTGAAAAAATAATTTTAATTTTTATAAAACAACCATAGTTTTTTTTAAATTAAAATTTTATCAAAAAGAAACAATTATAATTTTTTTTAAACTATATTAGCCTAGCATATGTTTTACAGCATTAGTAGGCAAGGAAATATACCAATGGTAAAACTAGTGAAACTAGAATCATGATGAAATACATTTTATTAATGATTTTCCATCTTAATAAAAACGTTTTTAAAATATTTATAGCATTTTTGTTTTGACTGCCGTCAAAATAGCCCTGACGAAGCCCTGCAACGTGGGGCGAAACGTTGGCTCAATAAAATAGTATATTCTACTATTTGAGTTTTTTTTACCGCACCCGGACCATATTCCTTTCATCGTTTTTAAAATACTTGTAGGTTTTTTTTAATTACTAGTAGATTTATCAGTCTAATTATCCAAAAGTATTTTCATAATTTAAAAATATAAACTTAATGAATGCTAAGCTACAAAAGTTTTTTTTTGAATTATTGAAACTCTACCCCGTCACAATTTGCCAAATTATCAAATACTTATTTCAGTAGTAGGCATTGGTTGTTTCTACTACTGGAAAAATGAGCTTTTTTATGGCCCAATAATAGACATCTTGTTTATATAAACATTAAACCTTTCACAGGAGAATACATACAGAATAGTCGCTGCATCAAGTAAAATGGATAATTAAAAAAAAAAATGCGAAAATTCCTGAAAAATCGTCATAAAATGTTCAAAATTATACTACCCCATCCACGTGGAGAATTTTTTATAAACAGCTCAAATAACATATAATATACTGCCATAATCGCGGAGATCATTCTAATAGAAACAGCATAAGTGAACTTTTAAAATGGTGGCAAATTAAAACTCTTTAGTAGCTCCAAAGCCTTATTTTTTTATAATTTAAATATCTAGTGCTAACTACTGCTACTGCTTAAAGCTTATGTGGTGGTATAACAAAACATCAGTTAAGGTTTTCTAGGGAACATTACTTATCAAAGAAACCACTAAAAATCGAAATGGGTTGCTGTTTTTTATTTCTATTGTTACCAATAAATAAAAATGTTAGAATTTTATAATAAAGTTATCATTAGAAAAAAAACCTGCCATGGGATCTCCTTAGTAAATAGAATCCTTATTTCTCTCTCTTATTTACGCCACTGATTCGAACTCAGCTTTGAGATTTTTTTTTCTCTTTAAATTAACAGAAGAAATCCATTGTCCCTATCTGATATAATTTAGCTAATTGTACACACTGATAAAAATAGTAGAAAAAGAACTCATAACTAAATAAAAATAAATATCTACACGTTTACAATAACATTTATCAGTAGTTAATAGCAGTAATTTAAAATTAAATTATTTTTATTTATTTCCCTTGAACTCTTAAATAATCCTATGTACTCCTATGCGTAATTTTAGACAATAAATATTTATCAAAAGGATAGAATATCTTCTACGTACCACAGTGCACGTAAAAAGAAACAATAATAGTTGCTAACAATTCGTTTCGATCGAACTGTATAGTCATTTCATTAACAATCTTATTCTAAATATAGATATAATTTAAAGTTAGATATCTTACTATCTAAAATACTATATTACTCCATTTAAAAAATCCATTGATTATTAAAAAAAAAATTTTTTTTTAATGTGCAAGGTACTTACCAGTCTAGATCTCAACTGTTAAGAACGCTGTCCTGCGAGCTACTCTCTCCACCTACGACTGTCCTTGTATGCTAAGATTGATTGCATAGACCCAAATACTCATGTAGGCCGCTTTCAACCATTATAGTCTATATATATATACTCATACACTATTATACTAATATATAAAACGTTCCAATATTTATTTGTTGTATGTCAGTAATGCCAGGAATGTGGAGAGAGATATATTTTACCAAAACTTTAATTCAGTGCCACTAACCTCACAATCCGATTTTGAGATATTACTTTTTAAACAGTTTTTATTTTGTATCACCACTTTCGAAATCTATGTTGAATTTCCTACTAGATAATAATATATATTGTTATACTACCATAGTGGTCAAAGCAAAGTAAAAATGAAGAATAAATTGGATTTAACGCGATCCGTTTTTCGAAATAAAGTACTGAGGATTAGAAAAAAATTGCTATATTATATTATATAAAATTCTATACTCAACTTTGGAAAGCTAGTTTAATATTAATGAGATATTTAGGTTGATAAGTAAAAAAAAACAACTAAATACTAGAAGAAGATAGCGCCTGAAAAGAAGATGGCCACGAGACCAGCTAATGTAAAATGCCATTAGAGTGCTACCAGTGGGTAGTTGCTTTACACACCTGTAACACTCCATTTTATCTATGACCATATTTACTAAATGTATTACGTAATATACAGTTGTAAATTTCAATAAAATTATTTTTAAAAAAAATGCAAGTTAAGTATGTAAGTTGTAGACAAAAAAAAAAATTATAACCTACAAATATAAAGTGTAAATGAAACAGAAAAAAGAGACAAATGTAGAACTTGATAAGTTAGAAAAGTACTAGTGCCCACGACTCCCTTATATTATGTGGCCGTTTATTTTATTTTTTCCTTTAATTGTAAAAGCTAACTATTGTAAGTTATTATTTTTACTTACTTTAGTCCCGTCTATGAATTTGGTGGTTATCATGCTTTTTCGCTGTCTCGTACCTCGGCATATTCCCCAAAAAAATTATCTAAAGAGTGATTATTAACACAAAAAAAGTGTTTTTGGTTTGATTCGATTTCTATTGTGTATTCAACAATTTTACTGTTCATAATTTTTTTTAAGGGGTAAAGGTTATGAGAATGCTGTAGAATATGAATTAGATATGAATACTGCGACGACTTCTCTTTTTGCAATTTCCTTTAGGTTGTAGTTTGAGTAGAGTTATGTTTATGGTTAACCGCGGTTCTAAGACGAGTGGGTTTTACAGAAAACGCATTTATTACATGTTTATGTATTTTTATTATATATTTCTATCGGTTGCTTATGGAAAGTGACCTACAGTTCTTATAAATCTATAATCAATCTATTTAAATAAAAAATAAGATACCACAGAGTGTGTTTAGCTGGATTCGGCTTCTCCTCCTCGAGCTCCAGTATCGTCCACCCTCTTGGCTCGTGGATCGTCTAGTATCATAAATTGTTGAAAGAGTTTTTATGAAATTTCTTCTTTTAAGTGAATAATGTTGATATTTATCTATGGTATGTGACTATTGGTTGGAGGTAATGCGTTCTATTTAACAAACATTTTAAACGTTTTCATTTTGTCTGTTACCATGTTTAACGACCGAACGCCTCAATTAGTTAATTTTAAAAAAATAAATGTTAATATAGGGGTTTCTTAAAGTACCTAATATTTTTTTCAGAAAACTAACCGAGAATTCCTCGTATAGGTCGTGAGTGTTAGTGGTTATTTAATAAAGAGAGTAATTATTTTAAAAAATTCCCTTTTTTCATTTAATTTTTTTTATTTTACAATCAAAAACTGTGGGTTCTACAGTAAAAGAAAATTTCTCCCAAATTAAAGATAAGACAATTTGTTAAACATTTTGTGTTTGCTCATTGTTTTAGGCACTAGAGTGCATTCAAATATCGCTGAATCAGATAAGTGCCTAAAAGATGGATCCATCTTTATTCGTTGTTTGATAGATTATTTATATTATTTTATATAAGAAAAAAAAGTAAACCAATAAAAAAAGTAACTCTTTTTCTGCCAATTAAATCATGTGACATATTTTATACGAAATATCTTCAAAATGCAAAATTTGCGCAAAGGCTTCCTATATTCTATTAATCCAATAATCCTATTATTTTATAGAGAAATGATTTTGTCGAAGAGCCAATATTTTTTGAGAGTACCAGGAAAAAAATTCAAATTTTTCGTTTCCTATAATTATCATACTATAAATGAGATGGAGCAGTTCAGTCTGATCATTTAATACACAATTGCCCTTTACGAATCTCCCTTGGCTGGACTAAATAGTAATAATCACTAAGCTAGACTTTTAATTAAAATAATAACTGGAAATGTTGAGAAAACAAACAAAAATTACAACATTAAAGATTAAAAATTAAATGTACTTTAAAAGTTTTTACTCTTGGAAGCCCACCAGACCCACCAGACCACCAGAACTGATCCTCAAAGGTAAAAATGTAAAATGGATTCCTGCCAGTGAAATAGTCAGATACCTAGGAACTAACCTAGATCGCCGCCTTACCTGGAACCACCATATCAATATCAAACTAACTCAAATCTACGCAAGGTTAGCAATGCTATCTCCTATCGTAAATATAAAATCCAAATTAAAACCAGAAACAGCTATTCTTATTTTTAAAATAATCCTCCGGCCACTGCTGATGTATGGCTGTGAAGTCTGGAGAACGGCATCCTTTACGAAAAGGATAAAATTACAATCTTTTGAAAATAAAGTCGTAAGAATTGCAGGGGATGCTTCTTGGTATGTAAGAAACAGCCAATTACACCGGGAATGACAAATAGAGACAATAGAGGATTACATAAAAAAAAAGATTCATGAAGTTCCACTTCCAGTTACGGACAATTAGAGGAGCAGTGACCTACAACTTGGGAAACCCAACCACGA
>NW_027104732.1:106545-109608 GCF_000696795.3 Halyomorpha halys
CACAACCATTGGGCTAGTACTTCTTTAGAAAGTACTGAACCCCAGATCCTTCATGGGTTGTAGCGGTACAGATATTAATTTTAATTTATAAAAATATAAATTAATATGGGTATTTTAATTTAAATAAGGGGCAGCGGTAGCAGCGTGGCAACGCGCCAGTTTTCCAACCTATAGGTTGTCAGATCGAATCCCCGGTCCCATCCGGGCTTTTTTCAAGCACAAAATAATACAAAACTCACTGACAACCTCCCACCGGGCATTTGTGAGGCCCGTTAGCTAATGGGTGGCACTCACAAAAATAGGCGTGGGAGTGGCAAACCCACCCTACGAAAAAAAAACCTCAAGAAACGCGCGATGTATTAAGAAATACATCGTACGAGAACTTATGCCTCCATGGTCTGTTGCCCATTAAATAAATAAATATATATATTTTAAATCAATTAAATGTTCATTGTATTTGTTTGAATCTGCTGCAGATTTACATGATGTAAGATAATATGTCTGCTCCACTTTCTTCCGTTTTGTCTTTCTGCTCGATTTAGGTAAATGAAATGAACTGAAAAATAGTTTATTTATCTGGGACTAAGTCCCTTTAGAACAATTATAAGGATACACATGTACTAGCCAAAAACAGTGTGACCGAACTTAATTACTATTTATATTATAATTGTATATTAATATTTTTAGGTACAGAAACAAAAGTAAATAACTAAATACACAAAAACGAAAACGAAAAGTGACCTGAAAACCGAATTTAGGATCGGAAGACTGAGATTGTACCGGCACATGATGAGAATGGACCAAAACAGACTAAACAAGAAACTCTTTGACAGAATTCGTTAATATAAGAGCACAGGAGGATATGTGAAGCAGATGAGAGAGGAAACTAAGAAATAGAAAATAACAGAAAAGGACTACCTGGATAGAGAACAGTACGGAAAAATAATGAAATAAATAAATGTTCTTGCGACAAATAAAGAAAAACGGAAGGGTACTGCGTGGTCTGAAGAGAGGAAGCACAGGTACGGAGAAATGATGATAAGATACTGGGAGAGAAAAAGAGGAAAAGTGAGAAGGAAAAAGTAATGATATTCGCGTGGTCTTGAAAGGCCATTCCGTGATAAAAAAATATCGAAAAGTTAAACTATTTACCAATAATAAATGATAATGTTCAATATTTATATTATCTATGCTATTATAATATTAGTTCAGTTTCGAGAAGCAAAATGTGTTTAAGCAGAAAGGTTTTAAACGAGGAAAGGGTGGGTACATGACGTATGGTTGAGGGAATGGAGTTCCAGTAAAAGGCTGATGGGGTAAAAAATGATTGGTCTATCAGCATTTGGAGGATTTCTCAACAACAAGGATTGTCAAACAGGTAGGGCCATCCACGACTCAATTATTCTTAAAAGTTGATGAAAGAAATTAAAGAATGAAAAAAAAAAGATTTCTCTCGAATACCCTATTGTTAAAGGATTGTCAAAGGATATGTCAGCACCAAGGATTAGACAAACCGATAGAGCCATTCTCAATTTAATCATCCTTAAATACTGATAAAAGAAATTAAAGGATGAGAAAAATTACTTCTCTTGACAGGAAACCTGTAATGTGCAAAGTGTATGACTTAGTTCAAAGTGGTGAACATAAAATAGGATGGGTTGTGGGTATGTGACTGAAGTAAGTTTAATTGAATTTTAATTATGACTAATAATGTAATCCTTAAACAGCGTATATATATGGTTATACATATGAATGTATGTATGTATGGGGAAGGGTGGCGGCAAATTTGGCTTCTACCAGGACGGCAAAACCAACGTTACGCCACTGACAGTTAGTTCCCGAAATTCGCATGTAATGAATAAACTTTTCAGTTTTAAATATTAATATACGAGTATAAATAATATCGAATATTTAAATATATATTGGGTTGTAAAATATGTTCGTAGCGTTTTTTTTCTGCTGATTTCAATAAAAACTTCAGATTCTTGTAAATATTTTTAATCAATTATATATGACCCATTTTGATCTATTGCATGTTGCTATCGTTCAGGTAATTTTCTAATTCCGTACTCCCAAAACTTCTCAGATTTTGGACAATGAACTCCTCAATGTGCGTTGTATAGTCCTCGAGCGAATTACAGGGTTTCTCGTTAAGAGAGTTTTGAAGGGCCCGAAATAAGTGAAAATCTGTTAGGGTAAGGTCTGGTGAATAGGGTGAGTGGTATATCATAACTCCAATAATTTCTGCTGGGTCTGCAAAGACACGTGAGGACGGGCGTTATCGTGATGGAAAACTATGCCTTTCCTATTAGCCAATGATGCAGCTATCCTATCCTCCCATCCTGATCCTGTAACAGCCTCAACCAATCTCCAAACACACCTCACCCGGATTGAGCAATGGTGCAACCAATAGCGGATAAAAGTCAACGAATCAAAATAAACCCATGAACTTTCGCCCTTCGCCACAGCTTCTGTCCACCTATTACTTTTAATAATATTCCTTCTACCCAGATCCAACACAGTGCGATATCTTGGATTCATCTTAGACAAAAGACTCTCCTGGAAACAACATACTAGACTTAAAAGACAAGAACTCAACAGACGATTTAGCCAACTATACTGACTGCTCAGTCGGACCTCTCGTCTCTCACTAGAAAACAAACTACTAATTTATAAGACTATACTCGGACCTATCTGGACCTACGGACTTGAACTTTGGGGAACAGCTAAACCGTCGAACATCAAATGTATCCAATCCTTTCAATCCAAAATCCTTAGAATCATAGTTAATGCATTCTATTATGTTTCCAACAGAACACTACACCATGACCCTCATATCCCTTTTGTCCTTGACCTCATACCAACCAAATTCTCAAAGTTTCATATAAGCCTTTCTAACCATACTAATCCTTTGGTTCAATCCTTATCTAGTTGCACCCATCCCCACAGCCTACCTAGAAGGTTGAAACGGCAATGGTCAAGAGACTTATTGTAAAATAAAAATGGACAATTGAAGTTCTGGCAATGGTCAGATTCTCCATTCCAGTTGAGTGTTTGTGGCTT
>NW_027104732.1:109934-117307 GCF_000696795.3 Halyomorpha halys
ACAGCGGTGTGGCAGATTGTAATATCTACTAATAAATAAAGATTTTTTTTTTAAATCAAGGAAACCACCTATAGACGATGCTTTCTCCTAAGGCATCATCGCCATACACACTGAAAATTTTGTTAACTGTCTGTGCAGCTGATTTTCCTCTTAGGAAATAAAAAATCATTGAATGACGAAAAAGAATTTTTTTTTTCTTCCATTTTGAGCAAACAAAATGTCACTTAAAGATAAGAGATCTCCGTTGAAAGTGATGTATAAAAGCACCTTAACTATACCTTTTTTAGAATATGTTAGCATTATTGACCAAGTAAACATTATTTTATAAACACAGAGGATTAAATTGAAATATTGAAAACGCTATGAACTTATTTCACAACACAATATTTAAAAATATGTCTAGGTAATATTTACAAAAATTATTTAAATTAAAAATATATGATTAAGAAAAATTGAAAAATAACAAACTATAGCTATACAAAACTTATTTATGATAAATCTATTGGTTATAGTGTTGTTTATTACTCTAAGGGGGCGTTAAGGCTTCAGTGAGAAAACATTTATTTTTCAATTTATTTCAGCTACTTTATTAAATGACGGAGATAATACAGTATTAAAACAACAACGAAGAAAAAACACACGAAGGCCAATCCCTAATTCCAAACCAACAAAAAAAAGGAATCAGCTTCATTTCCAGCAATTAGCTAGGCGACACAGCGCATGTGGGCGTAGACGAAATGGCAATTGCATTGAGGGTCGTATCCTAGTACGACATTCGCAATTCTGAGCCCATTGGACCATCTTCTCCAATCGGTAAGTATATCCAACCAGATATCATATTAACATAAATATAATTTTACAGAGTGTGATTAAGATATGCATGAGTCTAAAAGACCGATAAGACGCCGTTTATTCAATAAAAATTGCATTAAATTGACAAAGTATTTAGACGTCAGTTACATTATTTTATTTTGATATTTAGACAGCCAAAAATAAATTCTATATTAATTTTGTTTAAAAAAATTATTAAAGTAAATTTTATGACGAGAAGATGGTTGGGGGTGGGGTCAAAATATAACACAAATAAGGTGAAATCAGGGCTAAGAACAAAGAACAAAATACATTACAATTTACAGTTTTTAAACATCCAAATACTTATAACACATTGTCTTCTTCCGGTAACTTCATGATTCTTATAACATATTTTTTTAAACATTTTCTAAAACCATTTGTCGTCACCCCCTCACACGCTTTCCTCTTTTAAATTGTTTCTACTTTTTTTATTTTTTACCCACTTGTAACGTTTCCTCCAAAATACCTCGTCATATTCATAACGTATTTTTTAATAATGAGTCTGGCCGTTCGCGGCGCGGACCCTACTTGGCTGTCAAATTTCATGCTAACACGTGCGTTTTATGTTTTATTCTCTTTTGTTCTCTTATTTTTATTTTACCTCCCCCCCCCCTCTTCTCTATTGTTTTCTTACCCACGTTATTAGTTATGTTCACTATTTATTATTATTTTTTTTTCTATTTACTTCTTTTGTCTAACTTAACTTCATATTTTGTGTCCTTATCTAATATTATAGTTACATATATTTTCTTTCCCTCAATTTTATTTTTTTCTTTCCATAATTTTAATTTCTAAATTATTAATAAACTAAAATATTCATATTCCTTTGCATTATATAACTTTAAATTTTTATTTTATTTCCTTAATTATGACATTTTTACTTACCTATATATACATTTTATTTTTCACTTCATTCATCACTTTGATTTTATTAATTTCATTCTGTAAAATTATTTTCTGTATGTCATTCTGTTTATATTATCTTTTTTATTTTTTGTATTCATTGGTTGTTCTTTTTCTAAGCACTGATGAAGGCTAGAAATTCTGGGCGAAACGTTGGCACAATTAAATAAGTTATTTCAACTTATTTGTGTTATATTTTGACCGCACCCTCAACGATCTTCTCCTCATATAATTCATCCACGGTCAACTATCTCTCATCATTAAAGTAAATTTTACTGTCACAGTACAGGAACCCGATACATAAAATCCATCTGATTGTATGTATATCTAAAAATAACTCTAATAATTAGTTTCTATCACACTCTATACGGAAATGTACATCTGGACCCGGTTTCATAATAAAGTACAAACTAATACTATTAGTCTTGTGGATTTATCTTAATTCAATTACACTGACTTGTACAGTAGTAACTTGTACTTTAGTATTTTTTAATTCCTGTAATATCACTAATAGTCATCCCTATCATGAAAAAAATAAGTATTAGTAATATTACCACACTAGTTTCTACACTTGTACTATGAATTAATACTATTAGCTTTCATTATGAAATAGGGCCCTGGTGGTTGTAAAACTCTTTATAATTTGGTAATTAATTTAATAACGTAATTAATTAAGTATTTTTATTTTTATTTTCACTTATAACTCCTAAACGGCGCATCTTAGCGAAATAGTTAAGCTTAAATAAATTAAACAGTTTAAAATTTTGCGTCGAATGAGTAGCGTGGATTCAGTGCAGTGGTTTGTCGTAAACCATAAACGGTCGCACAGTGGTGGAAAGCGTGAACCCCCCCCCCCCAAAAAAAAAAAATGAAATGTGTCTTATCATATTGATGAGTGTGATTTCTTACACTCAAATACCTATTTACGAATTCATTGTAATTGGTTCTCCCATCAAACAATATTTGAGAGCCAAAGACCTAATCTTACAGACGGTATTTCGGCAAAATTTTGGAAAAAAGTGATTTTTTACTAGTTGATGTTGTTTTATTTTATTTTTTTTAAACAATAGAAAAAAATTATTTCAGCTAAGCCAATACCATCGAGAGAAAGTGTAAATATTGTAGTTTTTCAAAACCTGGTTTATTTCTTAAAATATTTTTTCCCTACATTTCTATGGCTTTCAATTAAAACCGGAAAATTTATTTTTGCATATTTCTGATAGTACAGAAAAAATGAATTTTATTGAACTTTGTGATGGGACCCTTTCCCATAAAATTGTACATATTGGAGCAACTTTAGTGTAAGTTTCATTGGCATAATGAGACTTATGAAATCAGGAGAGAACAATAATAAAATTAACCACTATGATTCAGAATAACATTTTGTTCAGAAGAAAAGTGATTTTAATGATAGAAAAAATTAGATTTATATTTTTACACCTAAAATTTTATTTAAAAAAAATATTCCATTTGATTAGCACCTGAATAACATAGAAACTCATGAGAAATACAGAAGATTGAAACAATTTAGTGGTGTTTGCACGAAAATGGCAGAAAATTACTAATTCGTTACTTTATTAAATAAATTACATAATTAGTAACCGCTTTAGGATCACCAAAAATAAGTTCCTATGCCAAGTTTTGATTCATATTTACTACTTACCCCAGTTTTGGCAAAATTTGGAAATAAATTTCGTTTTTTGGTTTACGACATACTATTTTACCGAATTGGTATGTTATGATACTACTCATTCGACGCAAAATTTAATGATGTTTAATTTTTATACATGAATGTTTTGCGAGGATGCACTATATGAGTCATAAGCGGAAAAAACCTAATAATTCGTTATATTATTAAATAAATTACCTAATTAGTAAGAGTTTTAGATAGCTTCCGTGTTAAACGTGTTAGAAACTTATTTTTGAAATTATTTGCATAAGAAATACAGATAATATGTTGTATTTTGTAATTATAAGCATGTATGTAGGTGTATGCTCTATGAGATAGATTTCATGCATAGGAGCTCCTGTAGTATATATATGATTAAATTATTTCTGTGAATTTAATTTTACATTATCATACCGATTTTAATCAAACCGTTAGAGCCTTTTAACAAAAAAATCGAGGAAATGTGAAAAATCGATTCTACTATACAATTGTACTTCCGGTCGATCGATTTTATCAAATTAGTCAGTGCCACATCCCAAGAACGTTACACCCTTAAATAAATAATTTGCAGTTTCGTATGGCTTTTCGTTTTTGAGCTGGGCTACACAATTTTCAATTTCAATTATCATTACAATTACAATTATCATACCACATTTACACAACTATCAATTTGTGATATTGGTAATCTGGATCAGAGTTTTATCTCGTGTTGACAAAAAGGACCGATTGAGTAATATTCCACAAAAGAACATAACCGACACTAGTAACAATTTGAGTAATGGAATTTTGGTTTATATACCTCTTGTACATCAAATGCGCAAATATTCATAACATTGGCCTTAATTTGTAACACAAGAACTAATTATTTATGTTTACTTTTTTGACAAACCAAATTATTGAAAAGCTAGAAAGGTATTTCTTTTAACAAGGAGCTTCTTAGATCTAGGCATTAGCATTGGGGATATAGGTATCATGACGGAAAATATCATTTTGACTTCCTGGGCATGAGACATCAGCACCTGTATGGGAATTAGCTCTGGTATTATTTATTATATTTTTTATTTTATTCTATTTAATAGCGTTATTTATTCTTTAATTAATTTCTTTTAACTTCTTTATATGTTTTTTTAAAATTTATGTATTAGTTTTTTTTTTTTACTTATTTATTTGTTTTTTATTTAAACTGTTCTACTGCTGTGACTATTTTATTTTTACATTTCTATTTAATAATAGTTTCTTTTAATTCATGCAATGGATTAAACGTATATTGTGAATCAAAGGAAAGGGGAGGTATAAGAGAATGAAACAGGGAGAATAGCATATTGAATGAATAGGTAAACTGTAGTATTGCTGGGTAGGAGAAAAAAAAAGAGGATAACATATATGTAGGAAAAAATAAAATAAAATTGTCAAATAGGGAAAGAAAATAGATATTGAAAATATATTGTATGCAGTATATAGATTAAAGGAAAAGGTGGAAAAAACAATTCTTTTTTGTATCATTTTAATATACGTAGTTTATATAGGTCATGGCTTGTTGGGTATGCTGTGAATTGCAGCAATCCAATGTATTTGGGCAGCATTGTCAAATAAAGCATTTCTCTTTTGAACAATGCCGTCAAGTAATCAAGGCCGTGAGATGCCCTAATAATCATAATTAAATGATTTTAATTAAGTCAATATTTGTTTCAGATTCGTGGAAGAAATGTTTCGGAATAAGATTATTTTTCTCCTCGTTGTAGCTGTATCACTCATAGAGGTAGTTACTAATTTAATTATTAATTTATTTATTTATTATATGATATAAAGTTACAATTTCTTAACCATTACTCTGATATATGTTTTAGTTTTCTACACAACAAAAAAGAGAGAATGAGAACGATCCAGGCTTTGGTTCGCCGGAGGTGATACAGGAAACATTAGCAGCTGTCCGTAGAGGTGATATCAGAGGCTTTAGGAGAGGTATGAACAGAGGTGGTATGAAGCCTTACGCAAATATGTACGAAGACTATCCTTACAAGAAAATGAAGGAAATTGAAGATGTAATGAACGAAAAGATGCACGCCATTGAAAGACTTATCGCTTCAAACCTGGCAGTTCCAGCGGGCAAAGAGCATCCCGAACAAATACTCTTCAACGTTACCATACTGCCTGAAACCGAAGTCATAACTCAACTCGCACTGAACTTGAATGCATTGAAAAAGTGGGAATTTTATGAAAAACCTCTCCATACATTATGTAACTTGCCAGATGTGGAACCGAGAATCGTCCAACACCTTTTAGACAAAGGTTTAGACGTAAACGAAAGGTCTGATAGTAACGAGACTCCACTAGACCTGGCTGCATACCAGGGAAACCTAGCGTTAGTTAAATTCTTAGTCAAAAAGGGAGCTGATCCGAAAAGCACTTTCCGAACCAATCTGGAAGAATATGGGAGTAGAGACTACCACAGATTCATTAAGGTCTTTTCACCCAAGGACTTGGTCATTCGCAACGGAACGAAGTTTAATCATAATGCTCTTGTATCTGCGATCTACGCCGGGCACATAGAGGTCGTCAAGTACTTAATCAGCCTCGGAACCGACGTTAATGTGGATAACCAGAGCCCCGTGGCACTTTTCGGCCCAGTCCTCAAAGGGAAGGTAGAAATGGTTGAGGTACTACTGAAGAACGGGTGTGACGTCAACGGGAGAGACGTAATGGGATCGACGGCACTGCACATGGCAGCTGATGCAGGCCAACTGGAAATAGCAAAGATTCTACTCAAAAATGGAGCCAATGTCACTGCCATCGATAACTTTGGATGGACACCACTTCATGTGGCGGCATTTTCATCTCATAATATCGCATTGGTAGAGTTACTACTTAAAGCCGGTGCTTCCATCGACGTGACAACGGATAGGGGGTTTACTCCTCTCATCCTGGTCGAAGCCGGATCCGATCCTTCGATCCTTGGTTGTCTCGGGCAAGCTATTGCGAGTAATTTTTCAAAGGACATATCTTGCAAGCGGAAGACTTGTTCACACCGAGATAATATTTACATCATTGCTTTGTTGTGTAACCGAGGTGCGGACGCGAAACACAAGGACGATGCTCTAGGGTGGTCAGCATTGCACTGGGCTGGAGCTACTGGAGATGAGAATGGAGCCAAGCTCCTGCTGGAGAAGTGCGGGGCGTCCGTGACAGCTCGATCCAAGGCGGGGCTGTCTCCGAGTGACATTGCTAAATATTTTGGACGGACCTCATTGCACTCCTACCTTAGTTAATGATCAATAATATATTTTATAAAACCTCATATATATTTATTTAGATAAATAGTAAGAAAATTATAGACTAAAATATATCATTTTTTCCATTTAATTTATAGCCAACAATTTCTTTTTTTTTATTATTGTTAGAAAGTACATAAAGTAGATTGTGTATGGTTGATTTGAATGTTTTTATTTCATCTTTAGAATTTAGAATTTTTGTGATTAATTTTATTAATGAAAATCTTTTTCTGTTATATACTCGTATAATATATACCAAAAATAAAAATCAGAAAAATAAAAAAAAAATATGTTATTTAAATATATACACCTTCTTTAAATATCAAATATTCATTTTTTGTGTGACACACTTCCCGCTGCTGAATAAGTTTCATTATTTTTCTGAAAAAGGTTGTTTTTTAAATTTGAGCAACATTTCTCTTGAAATTTTTTTTTGTTTAATAAGAATTATCGTTGGTTACCACCATCTTAGTAGAGGCTCACAGATAATTTGTTTTGACGTTGGAACGCATTTTTTTATTTTTTTAAATTATAATGTATTACTTTTTTTTTTTTTTAAATGTCTTATTGATGTGATTTATTTATTGATAAATATTACAATCTGCCACACAGTTGTGGGCAATAGGTAATAGTGATGAATGATCTCATACATACTAAAATAAATAAAATAAAAAAAAATA
>NW_027104732.1:118062-119099 GCF_000696795.3 Halyomorpha halys
ACGCATTTATCAAAAAATTTTCAAGGCCACTCAATGCTCTAAACTATGAGTATTTTACATTTACAATTACAAAATTTTGTCGAGTATTGGTAAGAGATAATCTTATTAAAATTGTTATAAGTATGAATTTCCTGTATTCACACTCAAAGTTTTTCTGTTTACTGATTAATTTTTACTAAACATTTTAAGTACAAGTTTATAAGTATTAGTTTATACTGACTAACTGACTCGTTTTCTTCCCTCTTCTAGTTAAACAGCCTTTTAATTCGATTTATTCTTGAGCCTTAAGGACTTAAGGAAGTACGACAAACCTATGGTTGATAGATGGTTCAAGAATGAATGAGTTAACAGATGTTTAAGAGGCAGGTAGACCAAACTAAAAATAACTACTTTATGTCATTAATGACACTAATATCTGGCATCAGTTTATCCCACTTTGAATCTGACCATGAAAAATAATTTCAGATGCGTTTTGAGGAAAATATGTTCTGATATGACATGAATCATGTAAAAAAAAAAATAAAAGATACTATTAATAACTTTTAATATCTTGGCAAAATTTACCAAATATTATGCTTTATATTCATTAATCATAAATAAAAAAATTCATTTAATTGATTTACTCAAATTATCGTTAAAGAATGGATTGTTGAACCGATTTTTATATTCACCTCCTTAATGGTTTTAATCAATACATTGGACTCAGTGGACTGTAAATTTAAACTGAGTTATCTGGAACACATAAAGATAAAATGTCATGTGTGTTTTCGAATAGTGCCTCGATGTGACTCATAGATTTCTGTAATAGACAAGGCCGACGAAATTGTAACTTATAATTTGAATGTCTAGTTGCCAATGATTTATTGATCTGAGTCTTCTGTTAAATCTTATTACTTTTATTATTATATATTAATATAGACAAAAACCGTCTTGAATAAGCGATGCCTAACTGCATTGAGTTGCTACAGGGCACAGCATACTTATAACTCAATAGTATAAGTATAAACAAAACAATTACTTTTTGAATCTTATAATAT
>NW_027104732.1:119209-126676 GCF_000696795.3 Halyomorpha halys
ACCCAGTAGTAGAACTCTAAAAACAGTTTCCAATATAAGATCACGAGGCCATCTTCTTTTCAGGCGCCTCGGAGGATTGCCAGGAATGGAAGAGGAAGAAAGGTTAGAAACGAGTGGGTTTGGGTGGTTAGGAAGTTTATTATGGAAGGAATAATATCGGGTTCGGGCTAGATCGGTTACATAAGGAACGTTTAGGTCTTTATGGATGGTTTTATTAGTTACAAAATAAGGAGTATTGAGGATTTTACGAAGGTTTTTGGATTGTAAAGATTGGATACGAGAACAATTAATTTAAAATAGATAAAAGTAATATATGATTTTTTTCATTGCTTTTGTTATTTTTCCATTATATATCCTGTTTTTTTTATATTCTTCATTTTTGTTCCATTATTTTCCGATATATCCATAAATATAATTTTCTCCCTTCTTAACCCAATACACTTTTCTTCTCCCCCCCCCTTTCACAAATATAGGGACAAAAGAATATATTTTGAATTTGGCACTTCATCATAAGCTTTATTAATTTTCACACATTAAAAGTGTGACTGTAAGACTAGGGGATATCAAAAGAAGGCCATTAATAATAAATTTGAGAGACTAAGAAAGGATTTAACAAAAAAATATGTCTGGACTACATCAATACAAAATTGACAGGATCGAAATTTATAATAAATGATTATCTTCAATTAGCAGCTCTTATTTATCTTCCTATTGAAATTTGAACTATAATAGTCCGAGAGACCGTGCAAAAAAAAAAAAAAACTACATTATCAGTTGAAAACATTGATTACTTTTTAAAATCTAAATTGAATTAGCAATAAAGTAATATTTGTCAACCCATCAAATAATACATCTCAGGAACCATTTGATATACAAATGTCCATCAGCACTCCAATCAAAGTTAATTTAATGTGCTATAAAGTAGTTTATGACCTTGATCTTCGTAGGCGTAGTAGCTCTCGTGATATTTACCAAAATAAATTCAATAACTACTGATTTTTCAATCATTTTTTAAATGAAAAATCGCTTTCTAAAATGCTATATTTTGGGAGATATTGAACGTAAATATCTCTTTTAGAGATGACATTTTAGCGAATTGATTCTACTTTAAATGATGTTCTATTAAATTTATTAGTGCTGTAGGTAGTTTGAAAAATATGAAGCTTCAAAAGAAAAATTATTTTTTTCAAATATTAGAAACAGCTGCTATTTTTGCAGATATCATGATCAGACTGTCAGACTCTCATTGGGAATGCAATAAAAATTTAATTTTTTTTTTTCGCACCCTTCATTGAGAATAATATAATAGATCATACATTTCACGTATTATATATACTTTAGTGCATTTTCTCCCTTTAATTGCCTTATGGCAT
This sequence comes from Halyomorpha halys, assembly GCF_000696795.3. Classification (NCBI taxonomy): domain Eukaryota; kingdom Metazoa; phylum Arthropoda; class Insecta; order Hemiptera; family Pentatomidae; genus Halyomorpha; species Halyomorpha halys. The sequence continues at coordinate 120,583 of NW_027104732.1, forward strand.
TATATGGTGTTGATATGAGTCTAGTTAAGGCGGTATAATCTAGCTATAGCCTATGGCAACGCCACGAAATTGGTGGGGGCTATTCCGCTGGAACTTAGTTATATTGTGAAATAAATATAATAAAGATTTTAAAAAATGCTATCAAAATTGTAACCAGATCATGTCGAATTTTTTGCGAGGGTCTTTGAATAACAAAATATTCAATATATATTACTAAAATAATATTACTAAATAGCCTTAACGACTTGAAATACAGATACCTTTGTTTCAATTAAACTCTGATTAGAGTGTAAATGTGACTAGAGACTATATTATTTTATCATTATGTCACTTTATCTATTTATTTTTCATACTCATAGTTTGATTATGTTTATTTGGTTTATTCTTCTTTTTTGTATATATTTTAAGATAGTTTTTTTTTTTTCATTCATTTACTTATTTTATTTTATTTTAGTATGTATGAGATCATTCATCGCTATTACCTATTGACCACAACTGTGTGGCAGATTGTAATATCTATCCATAAATAAAAAGTATTTTTTAAAAATTAAAACTCTATAAACGTAAATACATTAAATTATTTAATACATAAGGCTTCAAAAAATATATTATGAATAATATATGACGAAATGGTGCAAGTTTAAAAAAGTGTATATAAAATTTTAAAAAATATGGAATTAGTGGTAAAGAATTACTAATACTATTATTTATTTATAACTAATAGAGTTTACTCATTACGTAATATCATCCACCCATTTATTTTGACCAAACCAGTTCAAATGGATTCAAGAAAAGACCTAAGGGTATTCAGAAGTTTTATTAACCCCATGGTCATTCTTACAAATAAAAATAAAAAATTTTCACTTTTCACTCTCTGGGCGATGGTTCTTAAAAAAAAAATACAAATCTTAAATAATTTCGACCAAGAAGGTAGAAGGACCGTCTTCGAAATATGCTGAGCACTAAAAGACATAAAGATAGACCTGTAAAAAAGATAGCATATAAATTGAAAGTACACTCAATCAAATTTCAATTGCATTGTTTGAGATATAAATATTTAAAAAATGCTTAATAATTTGAAGAGGATTAAGATTTACAAAATATCGTTTGAATTAAATACTGAAATAAATACTTAAAGGTTAACTACCACGTTTAGAATTTATATTAATGGCTTAATGGTTTAATTGGACCTTGGGAAAAATTTATATTTATAAAAATAAACTTAAAGTTGTTTAGGGTTTAATGTGATATTATAATAATTTGCTTGCAGTTAGTAAATAATGTGATAAGTTTATAATAATTTGTATAACAGATATATTTCAAAAATATTAATAAAAGGGTTTGTATATAGATATTATTATAATGGTTCACTATTAGTTAATTGTTTAATTATGGTCGGATAGTTCCTTGTGGAATGGTAGTTCATTACTTCTTTTTTCTAATATTTTTATTAAATGTTCGGTATTTTAACTAAAAATTGAATTTCGGCATGTATCTCAACTAAAATCATTAAAATATTTAAGATAGTTAAGATCGGAAAAAATAAATAAATAAAAATAAGTGTAACACAATTAGAGATAAATACAATTCTTTCTGGAAGATTATTGATTGACCGTTTGTATAGATGAATGGAATATGGTCCGGGTGCGGTCAAAAAAACTCAAATAGTAGATAATTATACAATTTTATTGAACCAACGTTTCGCACCACGTTGCAGGGCTTCGTCAGGGCTAAAAAAGATACAAACACTTGACAAAGTAACAAAAAAAAAATTTTCATTATATTATATTCATTGTATTTCATCCATTGTATACCCCTGTTATTTTCCACTTATGTTTTTTATTTTTTTTGTAACTTGTCAAGTGTTTGTATCTTTTTTTAGCCCTGACGAAGCCCTGCAACGTGGGGCGAAACGTTGGCCCAGTAATTATATCTTATATCAGTAATTCTTGCTATTTTCATTGAGATGAAGCAATGAAATGGTATTATATATTTGTTTATTTTATTTTCCAACCAATTTTCAGATGAAAAAGGTACAATATGCCCTGTATGTAGCAATCTAAAATATTTCGATACATATATCTCCAGCGTACGACAAATGAAGTGTTTCTCCCACCCTAACAAACTTATTTTTCCTAATTTTACTTATTATATCATATATTTGCTTGCTACTAAAAATTAAATGTTCTGGAAAAATATATGTGTATACCTAAAATATGAGAAAAATCAACCAAAGTGAAATTATTATAAGAATTGATTGACCCTAAACTTGTATAAATATTTCATTGTGAAATTACTTGAAGAATTTAATATACTGCGATATCTTTCTTGCGTATATTTAATGGATTTAATTACTGACTCAGAAACATTCCATCCAAAACAAAAGCGGATTGGACGAGGGAACTAGCCAATTAAATATTGTTTGAGGATAAAGCAGATTTCCCAGATGGAAGACTTCAGTACCTTGGTTGCCATCGCACCTTGTAGTAGGTGAGTTTAATATAGTTTTACCTACACATGCATACTATACACATTCAAATTTACACTGCTCGTCAAATGGATCTTAAAATGTTTCAGCTTTAGAGCCCAAGCGGTTTGTAAGTAACAAAAGATATATACTTATTTTTTAGAAATATTAATCTTTGCTCTATATCAAAGTGAACTATGTATGACGTTTTAATCTTGGAAACATAATTTAAAAATGATTGTATTATCTACCATCCAATCTTTTTAATACTGAATGGGAAATTTCGATTATTTTTCATTCTGCACTGAGAACTGATCTTAGTTACTACAGACTGTAGCTAGTAAAACGGTATCTAAAAGAAATTAGTATATAATAAACGGATGTAATCCATCGCTTCTTCTTTATTAATTACTTTTTATTAAAAGTTATGGAATTTCACAAAATCAGGGATGCCCAACGATGGTGATTAAATCGGTAAATGTTATTTGAGAGAAATACATTTTTTCATTTAAATAAAAAAATGGATACATTGAAAAAACAGTTAGTGCACATAACCACTATCTGTCACCTGCCACACCAAACCTTAACCAACAAGTTTCTCTTAAATGAAACTAAACTGTGACGTTTTAAATTAATAGGACTGGTTATATGACAGACATTAGGGATTAGTTATATCAGTGCATCTAAATATTTGTCAATAAGAATTAAAAGTTTTTTATGATTGATTTCAATTAAACCTTCAGCCTGTTATTTGTTCTTCCCCTTTTTCTAATCAAATTCTTTCTTTTCTCTTTATTTTGTATTTTATTTCTGGTGATTTGTAGATCATGTAGATCATGATACGATATGAAACGATATAGTGATGACAGATTGCCCATTATCACTCCTGTTAGATAGGCAGTTACAGGGCTACAATATCTTGTTTTATCTTACGCTTTTAAACAAAATCAAACAAGAGAGTAACTGTCTATCAAACGACAGTGACAATGGGGAATCGGTAATCACTACATTGTTGACAAAGTAAGGAGCATTGAGGTCAATAAGAATTAAAAGTTATTTATGATTGATTTAAATTAAATCTTCAGCCTGTTTTTATTTGTTCTTCACCTCTGCTAATCAAATTCTTTCTTTTCACTTTATTTTGTGTTTTATTCCAGTAATATCGAGTCGTTTAAGCCTTGAGATTTCTGGTGATTTGTAGATCATGATACTATATGAAACAATGTAGTCATAACAGATTGCCCATTATCACTGCTGTTAGATAGGCAGTTACAGGACTACAATATCTTGTTTTATCTTACGCTTTTAAACAAAATCAAACAAGAGAGTAACTGTCTATCAAACGACAGTGACAATGGGGAATCGGTCATCACTACATTGTATAATATAATATGATACTATATTATTGCATATGATGCTGTATTATTGTGTATTACGCTATATTAAAAACCTATAATTTTAATTTATTTATTAATTTTGTTCTTCCACCTGGTTGGATTTAGCCTTGTTGTAGAGTAAAATGGTCATCTCCTTATGTTTTACATAAACATTGAGTTAAAGCATCAAATTAATTGTTTGGAGACTATTAATTTTCAGTCCTTGAGGATAATATGAGGAAAATTTTGCTTCTTCCAACTAGATCCTTTGTCTTGCGTGATGCCACAATGACCGTGTTCAAGGATTTTATTTTACCTTGTTTAAAAAAATAAGCCGTCGATGCATAGGAACAATTTTAGTTGTCTTTAGTGGTTTCCAAATAACTTTTAGTTTAACTCGTGTTCATAGAAGATTGTGCGGTATGTATAAATCTGAGGATAACTAATCTAGTGACAGTTAAAGAAATATTTGAATAAATTTGCTGCATGGGTTATGGAATAATAGCGTAGAGTCGTGTCTGGCAGTAAACGCCAAATAATGTTAGAATAGTATCCATGGAAACAAGTTAGTTTTTACAACGTAGGAGGTTCTAATAACTTAATGGTGAACAATTATATGAAAGGAGTTAGCATTGTATTGAGTTTAAGAAGAAGAGGTTACTGATTTCTACACTTATCAGCTTCAGGAATATAAAAGTCGTTTACATTACGTTACACCTATAGCAATTATAAAACAACCAATGAGTTTTAACCACTCTCTCATTCTTACATTTTGAAATAATTTTTTTAAAGCACTAAGAATCCGATTTTTTTTTTTAAGTTTAGTCTTACTGCACAACTACATAAAGTGAACAACCAATAATAATTACAGCTTGGTAGACATTATAGTTTTTGAAATTCAGTGACCAGTCAGGGAGTGGTATCAGTTCTTTTATATGTTAAGATAAAAATAAGACAGATTACTACTTTTTATTTATTTATGTATTATAATGTACCGTTGCAAATAGTAATAAATTAAAATATTTATTTATTTATTTTTTTTTTTAAGAGAACCATATTAATGTTAAATTCATAGAGGTTTCTAGGTTTTAGTATATAGCAGGAGAGTGATAAAATGAATTACTGCAAGTACTTGAAATTTAAATTATGTATTACATGATTGGCTATAATACTACAGTGGATGTATTCGCTTCGATTTATCTGAAGTTTTAGAAATTTATTTTAACCCCTTAGAATTTTTTGAAACCTAGCCATATTGAACAACTTTAGCATAAGGAAAAAAAACATTAAAAATTCATTTCCATTATCGTCTATGAGGGACAAATTAATAAGTCAGAACTTACATGCAGTTATTATTTGTCATATAAAATTTAAATAAATAATAATTGAATAATTTAGTTTTTAATATTGAATACTGCATATTATTCTATAAATGTATATATTTACCGTGGAGAACAAGCAGAAGTTTATTCTTCTATTCTAGAATTTTTCCTTTATGTTTTAGATCAGCAGCTGGAGTGAATCATGTGGCCTGGAATTACTATGACGCTGATAGTATCTTCGGCCTTGTCTCAGAGCATCTACAATTGTGACGTATGTTTCGGGATTCAGAAGGAATCTATTAATTTATTTTTCGCCCTTCCACTACAAAATCATTAAATTTTATTAGCGCCCCACATTCAAATTACGGTGAAGCTGCGTTCATAGTATCGTACAGCAACAAACTAAGCTTATTTCATATATCTTTATTTATTTATTATAGTAGATAGTTTCATACTATCAAAGCGATTGTAGAGGTATTTTTTACCTTTTATTTCACCAAACTATCAAATAATATAAAACAATTTTTTCTTAGCGGCGTTGGTTCAGTGCGGCTTATTCTATTTTCTCTTTTCTTGGGTATGGTATTAATAATTGTTTCATGCGGCTAGAATATGATTGTAGAAATGTAATTTAGTATCATAATGACGGATGTATTGTTGACCGTTGATGCAGTGAAAGGACAAGAGGTAAAAGAAGAAACACATAGTTCAGAGTAAACTTATTTTTACTTTCACTTATCTATAAGTGGAGTATATAGTGAGGGAAACCATAGGCCTAGGATGAATTTCACCAATAGGGGAGCAGACCACAGCCCAATAGGCACACACACAAACATATGTATATGTATGTATGTATGTATGTATGTATGTATGTATGTATGTATGTATGTATGTATGTATGTATGTATGTATGTATGTATGTATGTATG
>NW_027104732.1:127346-129443 GCF_000696795.3 Halyomorpha halys
GAAAGCCAAATGTCAAAAAAAGAGAAGAAGGAATAAGATGTAACACGTGTGAACTGCTGTAACATACTAACTTTACATGTCCTTATATACATGCGATCAGCTGATCTCCTCAGTCAGCTGACATCGAAGTAACAGCTGACTGAGGCTGTAACTTATATATAAAACGTTGGATAAAATAAAGATATGTCATTACACTGCATAAATACTTAAAAAATTGCTATCAAAGTATTGGTAAGATAATGTAGATTTTTTTACGGTTTTGTTTTTGGATTGATCAATTTTTAAAATAATTTTAGTCTTAACAGAGATCGGCTTCTACAACCATAAACTAAAATGTTGAATGGTCACAAAAATAATAGTTTTAAACCATGCTATGGACATAAACTGAAAACTATTCTATCGTAAATTGAAACAAGCTCAGAGGAATTTATCTTTATTGCAATGCAAAGTTGAACTCTCTTTAACTATGGATGCATCTAGCTAAACACCGAATAGTAAATACTGTAACAATAAATAGATGGAATAAAGAATCAGTGAGTTTTTTTTTTGGGGGCACTTTCACCTATACAATTGAAATACAGCACCAACCTATAGCCACAAACTGCACGCAATTTATATTGCTATTAACCTTTTTAAATATCTCTCAGAAGACTGTCAATCTTCATTTGTCAGGTATCACAAGTATCTTGTTTATGCTGTTTGATAGACAGCTCAACAACATAGCGGATTTCTACCGATATTCGAAATTTAATGCGTGAAGATAGTGGAGTAGTAGACTTAATATCCAGTCTGGATTCTCCTAGTCTCATAAGTTTCATGAAGTGGCATAACTTCTCAAGAGTGAGGAAAGCTTTGACTCAATCCCTTCCTAAAAATCTTATTACTAGAGACCGGTGTTCGTACAATTGCATGTTATGCTTCAAATTCCACTTAAACCCCGACAGAAATTCGAATCATGGAAAAGATATTCAAATAACACTGATTTTATTTTGCCCATTTTGGAGTTTCTCCACAAATTTCTATTTTTCATTCTTCACCAAATCGAACGTTTTGTTGTTATTGGGGAAATTTTTTTACTTTCTATCTATAAACTTTAATGCTTGGACTAAATTTCTTTGTTAATTTCAATGTTATACATTGGGTTGTAAAATCAAAGATCTATAAATAAAGAACAATATTTTTTTTTTTATCAGGCTCATATTGGATTAAAAAGCTCTCTCTTTGCCGATCGCTAGAGCACCATTATATTGGGTTGTAAAATAAGTTCGTAGCGTTTTTAACAGGTGCTTTCAAACAAAACTTCAGATTCTTGTAAATATTTTTAATCAGTTATATATGACCCATTTTGATCTATTACATGTTGACATCTTACAGGTAATTTTATAATTCCGTTTTCCCAGAAATTTTAAGTACATTAAATATAATTACAGCAGTGTTTTATCAGTTTATTATTAGCTTTAAAAATTTTTTTTTAAATAAAATAAAAAAAATTATAATTATTAGCTTGAAAAAAAATTAAATTTCATGAAATTAATTATTTTTTACTTCCTGGGGGTCAGCTGCTCCCCGCTGGGTATACCTATGTGCTTGTATACTTTAGGGCTCTATTAACGACACCAAATTTGCCTAAATTAGACCTACGTTAAGAAATTAGCTGAAGATCTATAAATAAAGAACAATATTTTTTTTTTATCAGGCTCATATTGGATTAAAAAGCTCGTTCTTTGCCGATCGCTAGAACACCATTATATTGGGTTGTAAAATAAGTTCGTAGCGTTTTTTACAGGTGATTTCAAACAAAACTTCAGATTCTTGTAAATATTTTTAATCAGTTATATATAACCCATTTTGATCTATTACATGTTGCCATCTTACAGGTAATTTTATAATTCCGTCTTCCCAGAACTTCTCATATTTTTGCGCAATGAACTCCTGCGTTTTGCAGTCCTGGAGTGAATTAAAGTGTTTCCCGTTAAGAGAGTTTTGAAGGCGGTTTGACTCGACCGCTGCGTTTAATTGTTCTAATTGGACTGTGATATCCCGTGTCGTAGAGTGAGGGTTATCTGTGACCAATGCTTGAATTTGTCATCTTCAACA
>NW_027104732.1:130617-132981 GCF_000696795.3 Halyomorpha halys
TTCACATTTAGATTTTTGTTCCATATGAGTGTATAGAGATATAACTCATTTTTCATTATCTTGTTTATGTAGACCTGCTGAAACGTCGAAATATCAAATTACACCAAAAATATAAAATTAACGCGTTTTTCTTTAACTTTCATTCTACTTATATCAATTTATAAATTGTACATTGATTATTCAATATAATTGTCATTCATTATTAGCAAGTTTACATTTCTTAAAATTTTTCATTTAAAGATCAGGTGGCACTGGCCATGTTTGTTTGGCCAACCTTTGTTCTTCCATATATTATTTTAAATAAAAATTAAATTATTGTAAATAATATATAAGAAGATGGTGAGGGTTACGGTCAAAGGAGAAATAAAAATAGTTTATAACTATTTATTTTCGGACGTTTCGCCCCACTTTGCAGGGCTTCATCAGGGCTAAAAAGATACAAAATGATACTATGATAAGAATAAAAATAAGTAACAATGGCAAGAGTAAAAATTTGAAACGTCGGAAAATAAATGGTTGTAAATTATTTTTGTTTCTCTTTTGACCGCAACCCCGGTTCTTCAAAAACAATACGGGGAAGGGGGAAAAAAATATAGAGAGATTAAATAAACGCCATGAAAGAATAACTATAAATAAATAAGTAATAATAAAGATATAAAATGATAATGAATGAGCAAAGAACAAGTCAGGACAACCTACCTGTTCAAAGTGATGAAGCGCTGCAAAGTGGGGCGAAACGTCGAAAAATAAATAGTTGTAAACTATTTTTGTTTCTCTTTTGACCACAACCCTGACCATCTTCTTATATATCAATTTTTACGGTCAATTTTTTTTACGGTATATATACATATATACAATATATTGTAAATAATAATTTAATAAAAAGTCAATTGGTCTGATCAATATGAATAAACCTGTATATTATTATTCAAACTTTCTTTTTTTTCTGAATTGACTCACAATTACTTGTAAATTTTTTGGTTCACACTTATTTATGTTTTTTTTCTGTGGCCGCCCTCTTTCCTCCCAACCAATTTTCCTTTATTCATGACACATTCGTTAGTTAAGGCTTTCAGTTAATTTTCATTTTATTGTTTGATGAGAATTAAAGGAATAGTTTCAACAATAATTATTAGTCGATGTTGCATAGATTTTAATATTTCTTTTTATAACTCACACATCTAGTATCAAGTGATGAGTAATCATTTGTTAATTTTATTGGTACAATTTAGTAGTATTTAGTACTATTTTTTTGTAAACTACAATTCATTCTTTATTTATTTATTGTCAGAACCTCTTGAGTAAATCCGACGAAACACCCGAAGATAACCAACTAGAAGGATACCTCTCTCATGATCAGTTTTATTCAAGTATTAACCAGTGGCTTCGGGTAAATATAAAATAATCTCTCTAGAATAAGCTTGTTATAGAAAACGTTCATTGTTATTGTTTTTAAATTGCATTCCCAGTCAGCCTCTAGTACTTTGTTCTTCATAAATTATGGTAAACAATAATTTAACAAAAAATCAATTGGTCTGATCAATATGAACCTATACATTTTTATTCAAACTTTTTAATTTTTTTGTTAGTAGTATTCGTATATAAATACACAATTGAAAAGCTAAATCAAATAACATACTATGTGAAATGTATGAAAAAATACAAAAAGGAATTTAGCTTGGAAGAATATTTTTGAGTACTTCTTCTAAATAGCGCCTTGCATATTTTTTATAAAACTTAAATTTGAGCAAGTTTTATAGAGTACTACAAATACATTCTTCCTAGTTCCCAAATTTCGGACAAATCTTTGGTTTTTACTCAGTGAAGTTTAGTTTTTGATGTAAATTGTATAAATATGGAGAGCATTTAGTGAGTTTAATTTGATTCAACCAACGTTTAGTAAGCTTTATATGTATTATAATTATAGATTAAATTAGAAAGATGATTATTTCAGGATTAGTTTTTACTGCATGATTTTGCATATTTTAGTTTTTAATAGCACTTTTTTTTCGGTTATTTACTGCACGAAAATCTGGTCTCTACTAATAACAATACCTTTTGTAGTTGTATACTTTCATTGCTGTTATTTTTTTTTATTTCTTTTTCCCATTCCTCTAAAACAGAAAGGTTACCAGTAATGTTTATTTGTTATTTACGAAATATCCATTCTAAATGGTACTATTTTTAAAATCCGGAGGTGAGGGGCTTTCTCGCATTGTATTGCATAGAAGATATAAAAAATAAAAACATTAATTAATAAAGACAATAGATAATGATAAAATAATAAAAAAACAGTCAGAAGTCGAAAAAGAAGTGTGGGGGAGGGAGAGGAGGGTGCATCAGAAGATGGAGTTATAAGGTGAT
>NW_027104732.1:133031-134848 GCF_000696795.3 Halyomorpha halys
ATAAATATCTGAATTCAATATGTGAACTGGTTTATTATTTCAAATATATAACATTGGATTGATTTTAATTTATATTTATGTAATATTAGCATAGAGTATACGTTGTCACGGAAATATGAGGCCTACACGGGCACGGTTTTTTTGTTAGTGGTATTCTAACGTAAATACACAATCGAAAAACTAAATCAAATAACATACTATGTGAAATCTAGGGAAAATTCAAAAGGGAATTTAGCTTGAAAGTATATTTTTGAGTACTTCTTCTAAATAGCGCCTTGCATATTTTTTATAAAACTTACAATTGAGGTAGTTTTAAAGAGTTGAAAAGTTTAATTTCATTCTTCACAAAAGAAATATAAAATCATGTACTACAAATACATTCCTAGTTTAATAATAATAGTTTTAATCAGTGAAATTTAGTTTTTGATGTAATTTGTATAAATATGGAGGGCATTTAGTGAGTTTAATTTGATTCAAACAACGTTTACTAAGCTTTATATGTATTATAGTTATAGATTAAATTAGAAAGAAGATTATTTCAGGATTTAAGGTTTTACTGCTTGATTTTGCATATTTTAGTTTTTTAATAGCACTTTTTTTTCGGTTATTTACTGCACGAAAATCCGGTCTCTACTAATAACAATACTTTTTGTAATTGTATACTTTCATTGCTGTTATTTTTTTTTATTTCTTTTTCCCATTCCTCTAAAACAGAAAGGTTACCTGTAATGTTTATTTGTTATTTATGAAATATCCATTCTAAATGGTACTATTTTTAAAATTCGGAGGTGAGGGGCTTTCTCGTGTTGTATTGCATAGAAGATAGAAAAAATAAAAACATTAATTAATAAAGACAATATATAATGATAAAATAATAAAAAAACAGTCAGAAGTCGAAAAAGAAGTGTGGGGGAGGGAGAGGAGGGTGCATCAGAAGATGGAGTTATAAGGTGATGTTGATAGGGTTTTTGGAATCTTTCCTGCCCTGTCACCTCCCAGGAAGGGGGGATGGAGTGATAGACTGGAATACTGGATTGAAGGAAGCAGGGAGACTGTAAAAGAATTTAATGAGTCTCCGTTGTACAGTTTCTAGCTGTAGTTCGTTATGAATGTGCGTCATGTTACGTTTTTCCAGAGATGTCCCTCGGCATATCTTCTGTAGTGTACTGTTTTGGTATTGTTGTAGTGATTGCAGGGCTGTTGGGTAGAGATAGTGTAGTAGCGGTTGGGCCATGTAGGAGTGATGGTCGTAGTATTACTTTGTAGATGAGTAATTTGAGTCTGAGTGACAGCCCTGGTGAGTACATGAGGTGTTTGAGTTGGGATGATGTTGATTTGCCGATTTGTATTCTGTTCTGTATGTGTGTAGTGAAAGATAGATGTGTTTCTAGCTTAATGCTGAGGTATGTGAGATGTTTCTTGGTTTGTATTGTCTGTTCGTTGAGTTTAGGTGCTCTGTTGGGAGTTTTCTTGTACGAGAAGGTGATGGCGTCCGTTTTTTGTGGGTTGATGTGAGTGTTTATGTCTCGTAGTTTGTTAACGATGAGTTGGGCCGCTGCAGCGGCCTGGTGCTGTTATTCTGGTCCACTTAAACCCGTTGAAGCCGTATAGCTTAGACCGAAACGTCGGCACACAATAAAAAAATATAAGTTCACACTTATCTATGTTTTCTTCTCTTTACTCCCTAATAACTTCCTTTTATTCATTTTACAATCGTTAATTTAAGCTTTAAGTTAATTTTCTTTTTATTCTTTGATAATAATTAGATTAATAGTTGTGACAATAAATATTAGTCAATGCTACACCCTCTTTTGCAA
>NW_027104732.1:136198-138054 GCF_000696795.3 Halyomorpha halys
AATTGAACTTGATACTTAGAACGTATCAAATAAAAACCACAGAACCATGTATAAATTCAAAATTTGAAACTGCACTCAAAGCCGTATTATATCTCCAAATTCTCCATTCTAGTGTACATTCAAGAGGGCGGAATGGGCACTAGCCCTGCAGGAAGGTCCTACTTTTTTGTACCCGAGAGGTGACTTGTAAACATTGATCTCATGGTAGACAATTTGTACTAATATAATTATTATTTTTAAATATAATTGGATGAGATGATGATAAACATCTTTAAGATTGGTTTCAATTCAATTTGAAATTGAAATTGTAAATTATAGCTCGTCCATCAGCGGCTGAAGTATCGAGAATTCGTAAAAGATCTAACATCTTCTTGCCTGGGCTCATGATTTAAAATAAAAAGAGCAAGGGATCAAAATGCTCAAATGAGAGAAAAAAGATGTCTTACCGTTTCGAGGAGGCCAGAGTAAAACTGTATTAAGTGTAGGTGGTGAGGTAAAAGAGGGGTTGATATAAAAATGTGGAAATAACAAGATCAACGGTTTAATGGAAGGTAGCCAAAAGTATGAACAAAACAGATGTAATTCTGAGTAAATATAGACTTTTATTACCCAATATGAGCGAAATGCTCAAGGCTACACCTCTCATGAGCTTGGGAGTTTTTGTTTGTTAACGTATGCACTGAATAGGCCACAATTTACTGGTGGTTAAAGAGGCGTAATTCAGGATCTCCTTGCACAACCGTTAGTCTAGTAACAGTACTTTCATACAAAGTTCTGCACCTTTGATCCTACATTGGTTGTAGTGGTTCAGATTCAATTCAATTCAAAAAAGACCACCAGTAATTTTTTTTTAAATGTATTTTTACATGATTTTTGTCACGTGGACAAAATAGACTCTAATAAATAACATTATCACTTACCCTTATCTTGTTATCTTTCTTTAATAAAAAGAACAGATACTAATTCTCTCTTCAACACTCATTGCGTCAATTATGTAAAAAATATTGTATGGACGAAATCGTTGGCCTCGATTAATATTTTTTTAAATAAAATTATACAGTTTTCATATTGTACTATATTTCGTCAAATCTGAACATTTATCAATGAATTCCACGGTTTTGAAGATTTAAACAGCCAGGCTGGACAAGTAAAGGAACTGATATTTTGTTTTGTTATTTGTTTGATTTTGTTATCTTAATTGAAATAAAAAAGGTGGAGTAAAATTTTTGTTAAAATATTTATGAGTAAAACAATGAAACGATTTTATTGAAGGAAAACCTACTGAAATGAATTATGTAAAATATGTTTGATTTACGCTTATTGACTAGGGAGGAGTTTTATTTAATCTAATGATATCGAGAAATATGTCACTTGTCGTATATCTCATTTGAGTTATCAGAGTCGGGGTCTGGGAATTTCCTCAAAAATGAGATTGGAAGAATAATCTGAAGTTTGAGATAAAGACGCAGTGCATCTGCTGCTTCCTACCCTGCTTGGTGAGTGCCCCTTCTCTTTATTATACCAACTAAATTTAAGAAACATAATCAGGGACGTCATCACGGGAAGGGTGCCATTATTTTGAAAACCTGAAAAGTATAGACGTGAGAACCTATTTAAAACTTGGGAAAACATTAGTCATGGAGCCTTTTACATTCCAAAATGGTCATAAGGTCAATAAAGAGACCCTCTACATCGTATTATCTCTGAAGGAAAACAAGTTAGGGAATCTGAGCAAAATTGTTAAAGGTGGAAATTTTACTTTTTGCTGTTCCTCAACAACCCAGATTGTTGTAGCAACGTTTCTGGTCATAAAATAAATCAGAAAATCACTTTTAGAAATTAGACATTTACCCTAG
>NW_027104732.1:142402-143299 GCF_000696795.3 Halyomorpha halys
CATTAATTGATTACAAAAATAGTTTCTTATAGAACCACATCTGTAAGCATAACATAATAATAGTACATTACTTCCAAATATTCATGGTATCCCAGGATTTATGTTCACCCAAAGCAATACAATTTCTAAAATTTTGCTTTGATTTGAACTTAGGGCCGAATTTCCGTACTGTAAAAACCCATAAAATATGCAATACAAACACGTAAAATACATAGTAAAAAAATGCAAAATATGCAGCTAAAACCTTCAAATATAAAATACAACGCAAAAATTCAGTTATGAACCTGCGAAAAAAAAAAAAAAGAAGCAGAAGTTAGGAAAAGTAAAACTATATACTGGGGCAGCATGAATATAGAATCGGAATATACGAGCAGTTTCTTGTCGTTTCAGTCTTGTGTGTGGATAGAGGGAAAAGGTAGTTTCAAATTAAGAAAATACTTCGAATGTTTTATTTTATACCTGCGGCTGTAATCTGTTCGTGCCCTTTCTTGTAGTTTATGGGGCCCTAATTTACTAAGTTTCGTGTAGAATCGTCAAGTCATGTTCAAAGTATTGAAATTTTCGTAATATTCGACAAAAAATCAGTTTAGGGCAAACATTTTGAGCCAAAAAATGTCTTCTTGATAGCTAAGAAAATTGAGGAATATTCTTCTTCTTCGTCCTTTCCTTCCTCCTCAGTGGAGGTGCCTCGATCCAGGCCTTTAACCTGTCCCGGTCCCTTGCCATTGCCCTCATGGAATTCAACAGCTTTCCCCTTTTTTCTCCTAGTCTAGCCACACTATGCAGCCACGACATCCTTGATCTTTCTCTTGGTCTTTTGCCAGTTGATCTAGATTCGAATAATTTGCGTGGTCCACGATCTTCATTCATTCAGCATATATGTCAGAACCACATCAA
>NW_027104732.1:143349-150170 GCF_000696795.3 Halyomorpha halys
ATTTATAAAATTGTATTGGTACAATTTAGGATTATTTTTTTGAAAACATTAATTCATTCATTATTCATTTATTTTCAGAACCTCTTGGGAACATCCGACGAAACACCTGAAGATTACCGACTGGAAGGATACGTCTCTCATGATCAGTTTTATTCCAGCCTTAACTGTTTTCTTTTCGAAAAAATTCAAGCTGCTACCATCTCAGTCCTTCGGCATTCGAATGCAGGAACAGAAGAGATTTTATCTAATATCGATGAGGATGAGTATACTTTCCTGCAAGTTCTTTACTCACTCAGCTCCGATGACCTGTCATATTCGAATCTTCTTTTGGATCTGGCCTCCAAGAAAAGACTAAATAGTGAGAAAGAAATTATAAGTAAATGGTTTAGGTCGAAATTACACGTTCCAGAAGAAACAATGTACAATGTGATTGATTCGATAGCGAACAATAGGCATCTTTCGACAATACCAGATGCTATACTTAAAGAAATACTTTTAATAGTGAACAAAAATGCTGTTCTACTTAAAGCTTCTGAAAAAGGCAATACTGGAGTCATCAATTGGATACTTGCCCATGATGAAGATTACGATATGAATAAAGCTATGGAAATAGCATGGCATAGTCAACAATGGGGAGGTGTAAAAGCTCTTCTCGCTAGCCGCTATGTAGAAAAGATCGATAAAGAATCAGCATTAATTCACTCAAAGAATGAGGAAAACAAAACATTACTCCATTTTGCAGCTGAAACTAATTCCACAAAAGCGGTAGAGACTATATTAGAAGCCGGTGCACAAGTGAACACGTTGGATGAAAATGGAACAACGCCTCTGTTCGAAGGAGTGAAAAATAATAATCTGAAATCAGTAAAAATGCTGATAGAAAAAGGAGCTGGGTTATATTATGAAACGCGTTCTGGAGACATAGCATTGCACGCTGCGGTTTTGAACGGAAATATCGAAATCGTCAAATTGTTGGTCCAATTTGGTTCTATAATAGACAAAAGGAATAAACACGGATTGACTCCATTGAATATTGCAGAGCAAGTGACTCTTACTGGAATTATTGATTACCTTTCTCAACAAAATGTAAAAATAGCCATAGAACTCGAAGATCCTTTGACAATCCTCTCTTGGTCATCGGTTCTATGCCACATGGAAATTAGAAAAAAGAGCCAAAAAGACTTACTTCAAATGTCAGAGATTGCGAAAACACTTCTGATTAGAGGTGGAAATAGTTATTATGGACCATTAAAAGAAACATTACTGAAAATAATATTAGGTTCAGGGATAGGTAATGAAAATCAAATTCCAGAAATCATTTACAATCTTGGTGCTGATGTGAATACAACTTACAAAGAAGATGCCAATCAAACATTTCTAATTAGAGCTGCCCAGTCGGGAAACATAATGCTCACCAGATTACTTTTGGTCGCTAAATACTTCATCAATGCAAAAGACAGTGATGGCAATACTGCTTTACACGTAGCTGTACGCAATGGATATATTCAAATGGTAAAACTGCTCCTAAGAGAAGGAGCACATTTGAATTCAGTTAATAATTTTGGTTCAACACCACTTCATCTAGCAGCAGGGCTAAATCTAAGTGATATCACCAATATCATCCTCCAAAGAGGAGCTAAAGTGGACGTAATGGACATGAATTCTAACTCACCTCTGTTCATTGCTGCCTCGAATGGGAACGATGAGGTTGCCGAGCTCCTATTGAATGAGGGGGCCTCCCTTGGAATTCGAGGAAAAGATGAAAGATCAGTTTTACACGCAGCTGCCAGTGGAGGTAACGCCCGTCTGGTAGAACTTCTACTAAATAGAGGAATCGATGTTAATGTTAAGGACGTCTACGATTATACCCCACTATACATAGCAACCGACTTAGGACATTATGAAGTTGTTAAAACCCTACTGAATAGACAAGCCAATATTAACAATAATAACAGGGGAGGTAAGACTGCCCTACACTTGGCAGTTTCAAGAGGCCATCTGGCAATAATAAAACTACTTTTAGACAGAGGAGTAGACGTAAATATAGAGGATATTTACCTCAATACTCCCCTCCACGAAGCTGCAAAGAATGACCAAAACAGTGCTTTGGAATTGCTTCTTGAAAGGGGTGCAGATGTCAATGTCATGAACAAGGATGGTCTTACAGCACTCCACGCAGCAGCAGCAAATGGGAACACTAAGGCAGTCCAGCAACTTCTTGATAAAGGTGTTAACATAAACCTGGAAGGAGGTGAATCCGAAACAGCTCTATACTCGGCCGTTACTAATGGTCATCTTTCGCTCGTAAAACTGCTTATAGAAAAGGGAGCTAATGCTAATGCCGTCAACAAAGAACTACGTACTCCACTTCATGCAGCATCATGGAAAGGATACGCTCCTATTGTTAATATTCTTCTTGATAATAAAGCAAGCATCGACCCCAAAGATACCAATGGCGAAACACCCCTATTCTTAGCGGCCATTTACGGGATGGAAAACATTATTGATCTTTTGCTCGAGAGCGGAGCAGATATTAATACCCGGAATAAAAATGATTGGACAGTATTGCATGCAGCATCAAGATATGGTCATATAGATGTTATAACTTATTTACTTAATAAAGGAATGGATGTAAATGAGAAATCATTAAACAATGAAACACCTTTACATTTAGGAGTTTTGAGCCAGAATGATTTGGTTGTTAGTTTCCTTGTTCATAGAGAAGCAGATATCACAGCTAAAGACCAAAATGGTCGGACTCCCTTACATCTGGCTGCGCAAGAAGGGAAATTAACAATTATTGTAACGTTATTAAACAAAGTAGATGATATAAACGTGAAGAATAACGAAGGGAGAACACCGCTCCACGAGGCTGTTTGGGCTGGAAAGCTAGCTGCTGTGAAACTATTTATAAGAAAAGGAGCGCGACTCCACGTCTTTACAAATGAAGGCTGGACCGAGATTCATGTAGCTGCTTGGAAAGGTTATAAGGACATCGTTCAACTATTACTAGATCATGGAGAAGATGTAAATATAAAGGATATAAACAGTGACTCTCCCCTTTATGAAGCTGCAAGAGCAGGAAGAACTAATGTCGTCCAATTTCTTATAGAAAAAGGCGCTGATATTGATGCGAAGAATAATCAAGGATTCACAGCATTACATATTGCAGCATCCGGCAACCATGTATCGGTTGTTGAAGTCCTATTACAAAAGGGAAGTTACGTGAACATCAAGAGTTCAGATGAGAGAACTGCCTTATTCCAAGCCGCCCAATCAAACGCTGTTAGCGCAGCTAAAGTTTTAATCGACAAAGGAGCTGACATAAATGCCACTACTACAACAGGTTTCACAGCATTACACGCCGCAGCCGCAACCGGAAATCTAAAAATTGTCAATCTCCTACTTGATAAAGGAGCCAACATGAATGCGAAAAATAACGATAGAAGAACACCTTTGCATGAAGCGGCTAAAAATGGAAAAGATGAGGTTGTATGGGAACTGTTGAAAAGAGGAGCTAGCATAAATGATAAATTAAAAGATGGTTGGACGTCTCTTCATGCAGCTGCTTTAAACGGTCATTTATCAGTAGTCCTCAGATTGTTAGATAACGGAGCAAACGTCAACGTAAGAAATGATAATGGGGAGACACCACTTGATGAAGCAGCCGATGGTGGACAGTACACTATGGTAAAAACTCTTCTTGACCGGGGAGCTGACATAAATGCCAAAGATGTGAATGGTTGGACGCCATTACACAGTGCAGCTAGAAATGGCCAAGTAGCAATCATAAATCTTTTGATTGACAGAGGAATCAACATTGATTCAAGAAATGATAACGGAAAAACACCGCTTGACATTGCTTCCCGCGCAGGACGGTATTCTGCAGTCAAGGACCTAATAGAAAGAGGAGCCAACGTTCATTCTAAAGATGAAACTGGTTGGACACCCCTCCATGGAGCAGCACTTACTGGTAATTTAGCTATCGTTAATCTTCTTATTAAAAATGGAGCTGGTGTCAATGTAGAAGATAATAATGGAGAAACACCAATGAACGAGGCAGCAGATGGAGGACATCTGGAAGTTATCAAAGCTCTCATTCATACAGGTGCGAGAGTCAATGTCGTCGATGTACGTAATTGGTCTCCATTGCATGGGGCCTCTAAATACGGCTATTTAGATATCGTCAAGTTTCTGATTGAAAAAGGAATAGATGCTAATATTGCAACGAAAAATGGGGATACTCCACTTACCCTCGCTGCTTCGAATGGAAAGAGTTCAATTGTTAAAGCTCTTATTGAGAAGGGAGCTAACATCAAAGTAAAAACATTCGAAGGGAACAGCGCTCTCCACCTTGCTGCAAATCGCGGTGACACATCAATAATTAATCTCTTACTAGACAAAGGGGTTAACATCGATGTCAGAAATAACAATCGTGAAACTGCCCTACATAGAGCAGCTCGAAATGGGCACGTGGCAGCAGTTACAGTACTTCTCAACAGAAACGCTGACATCAACGCCTTCGACAAGCGTGGATCCACCGCTCTTCATGCAGCTGCTGTAAGTGGACAAACCAACGTAATTAACATCCTAATAACTCGAGGGGTGGATATCAATGCTAAAAACGATAATGATATGACACCTCTCCAGGAAGCAGTGTACTACGGGCATTTATCGGCCACGGCATTACTTATAAACAACGGTGCGGACATCAACGTCTTAGATAGCAATGAGAAAACGCTGAAAGATATTGCCAAGGAAAGAGAGCATTCTATTATATTCAACTTTCTTTCAAACCAGTAAAAATTAGAAACACTTTGGACTCGCGAGTGATTTAGTTCTTTCTTTAATATATACTTCATTAGTAGATGATTATAATCAAGAATTTCAACAAATATTGAAAGGATTTAAGGTTATTTTCAACTATTAAGGATAAAATGAATATAGACGTCTTCACTACAATGTGGTTATTTCATGTACCAGTTATAAAGTCAGTAGAAGCTTTCTGATTTTCTTTCATTAGAGATGTTTCCCATTATCTCAAACCATACATTTAATATACATAAATGATCTAGCTGATTCCATTCACCACGGTACCGCTTGCATTATTTTACCTGAAGTGGTAAGAGAGCATTGACAACATTTATTACTGGAAAGGAAGTAATATGTTATGGCTGATAGTAGAGACAATTGGTTGTCACTTTTTTAAATTTTGGTTCAACATCCTATGTTCTCAAACATAGGGGAGAAAATACAGGTTCCTAACCTTTTCTAGCCAGAGTGGATAGTTCGAAATTTATTCCGAAGATACGCCACAAAAAAAAAGACACCTGGCTAGGACAGATTCAAATCAGCCTCCAGCATGAGAATACCCAGTTTGTAGCTTACTCTACATAGACATCCACGGATTCCTGGCACTTTTGTCTTTGAATGTGTTTGAGAATATTCTAAATTTTCTTACTGTTTGATTTGTGAATTCACTTTGTTTCAGCTAAAAACATTGGAGTCAGTTTTGTTGAACAACTACCTTGGTTATTATAGTTCAAAAATTAAAAAAGACTCCCTTATGATGATTAATGAACCTTGAAAGAAGATGCTGAAGTCCTAAGCATTCATAGTTCCAAAAAAATATAATTTCCCGATCCCCTTTAGTAAATTATTGTTGTGTAGTAGATGAGAAACTTCCAATTGTGGGGACATGGCAGTTACTACCAGAAAAAAGAGGTTTGATGCTCATCTATAGATACTGGTCCATGTTTCTGTAGACGGTAATCAACAAGCAAAGAAGTTGGAAAAGCTCTGATGTAAGAAGAATCAATATTTAAGACCATTGGCTTACAGAAAAATTGGATTTATATTAAAAACTTTATTACAACGTCCAAGCTGAAGATAAGAAGATTCTGAAGAATGGGCAAATCTCTGGTAATCTTACCCGAATTTAGGGTGAGGACTCATGTATCGTGTTATCTCCTCCAACAGATCATCATACTAGACTCAATACTATCCCCGATAAAGGAACACTGTGGGAACATCCGCATGGGTGGGAATCATATCTTAACATGGATGTGTTTAAGGATGAAAAAAAATTCAAAACTATAAATAATTTAAAAAGGGCTACAATCGAGAGATTGCCGTGATAACCTACTTAGTTTGGTGTAGAAAACAATAAATTGTAAATAAATATTAATTTTTTTTTTGTACACAATAGTTCCTCTGACAAGTGTTTTTAAAAGAATTTTGGGATGAGTAGCATAGGTTCCAGACTAGTATATTATTCAAAATGTATATTATAATTTATCATATATGCCAAAAATATGATACCCTTAGTTGGGTAAAAATCAGGCTGTCGAGTGTGATTCTGACCAATTCAACGTGTTGTAATATTGTTGGTCTAATAACAGTACTTCTTTACAAACAGTTACTAACAGTACTTCTTTACAAACAGTTTATGGGTTGTAGCAGTACAGATTTAATTTTGTTTATGCCCAAAAACACTATGTTAACTATAAATTATTTTAAATAATTTTGACTATAAATATATATTTAACATTTTTATTTTTTTTATGTTACTTTAGAAACTATCACATCAATTGTGGAGATTATCAAAGCATATTAAAATTAGAAACTTACATTTTCTACTTTAAAATTTGAATAATTCTGTACTGTCATGATATTTCTTTAACTGTTAATTAATTTAATGATTGGAGAAGTTTGTCGGGGGGTTGATTTCTTCCTTTCTTTTGTATTTTTATTTTTAAAAAAATATGAATCAATCAATGTTAGTCACATGTTATTCAATTTCTAAATTGTGAATTTGCAAA
>NW_027104732.1:154545-156502 GCF_000696795.3 Halyomorpha halys
ACTAAACATATATTTTTGCCAAGTTACTTGGTCAGTTGGTCCAGATTGTTACGATATTATACCACATTGGTATGATTGTATACTATTAGATTTTTTTTCAGTTTTAGAGTAAAAAAATGTATTGTCAGTTGTATCTAATGAGTTTAAATTTACATAAAATCACTAAAAAAGTCAAAAGTCAAATTCGTTTTCAACTGCCTAAAAAAACTGTTGAATATAAATGTTCATTAAAAAGCCAAAAAAACTTTACCTGGTAGGTTCAGAAAAATTATGAAAACTATTAAAACCGATTGACGTTCCGAAGTTAGCAAGGTTTTTAGGATATCACTAAGATAATTAGTCTAGACTAAGGAACTCTAGAGGAAATAGAAGTAGTTATACTTAATATATTTTCTTGGCTAATCCGCAGCGCCACACAGGCGCACGATAAACTCATGGCAACGAAAGTTATAATTATTATATAAGAAGATGGTCAGGGTTGCGGTCAAAAGTGAAACAAAAATAGTTTACAACTTTTGACCGCAACCCTGACCATCTTCTTATATATCAATTTTTACGGTCAACTATACATACATATATACGAAAGTTATAATTGATTGTTTTAAGGAAAAAAGTTTTTCTCATCGATATAATATGTTATTTGCTGGATCAAAATTTCAAGATTGTCACCTCACCAGTCACTTCGGTTTCATAACGAAGGTAAATAAAGAAAATAATTTGGTACTATTTTCAGTTTTTTCAGTAACTAGAAAATATAGCATTCTATAAAATATTAAGGTAGTCAAAAATCTCTTATAAAAATTGTATATTAGATTTAATTTTTAGCTGATCCGAGGTGCCCCTAATGCGCGCTAAAAATATAATCATTTAAATTTATCAATCTCCGGAACTTAACCAATATAAACTATAAAAGATTCAAAAAGTGTTATACGCATACAACAGAATTATTAAAATTTGTTATAATGAGGAGTCAAAATTTAAGAGAAAAAAATTCATGTTTTTCTGTTCAAGGTACTACCTCCTGGCTAAATTATAGTTTTTAACCTAAAATAAAAAATATCAATTTTAATCACGGAAAATTATCTGTTAACAGAAAATAAGAATCATTGCTACCATTTATAAATAATCAAGTAATACATAAAATAATTTTTTTAATTTGAAGAAAAAATTAAATGAATGGAACAGTTTTTTTTCTATCTATGATGTTATTAGTAAGTAATAGAAAAATTGAATTGCAATGACTCATACATACTGTATGAATGGGAAGTGTACATTCAAGGTATTGCTAACCTTAGTAAGGAACTCTCCTCCACTCAATAATATAAAAACAAAAGGATGATTATATTTTTTTTTATCTGAAGCTGCGTTTTCCTTATTGTGGGCATCAGGATTGCATCTGAGTCTCCTGTAAATTACAGACACGCTTTTTCGTGTCTGGTAGGCACGAAGAGTATCATACGAATCCCAAATAACAGAAAAAAAAATTAATTAGGCTTAGCAATTTTTGGAAAATTGAATTATAGATATTTCATTTTTCAGTAGTATGTAATTGTGTTTTGTATCTTGTCGCATATTATCTACGATCTTCCTCAATTTTTGGCGAGCTTAATAATTATTTTTTAAAAAAAACTGATAATTTCGCACATACAATTTATAATACACTCCCGCACTTAAATCTTTTACATCCTTGAAATTATTTCTGGGTTTTCTATAACTTAAAAAAATGAAAATCACAATAAACAAGCTCTATACGTTGGAACATTATTATATCAAACATTAATTGATTACAAAAATAGTTTCTTATAGAACCACATCTGTAAGCATAACATAATAATAGTACATTACTTCCAAATATTCATGGTATCCCAGAGTTTATGTTCACCCAAAGCAATACAATTTCTAAAATTTTGCTTTGATTTGAACTTGGGGCCGAATTTCCGTACTGTAAAAACCCATA
>NW_027104732.1:156552-158997 GCF_000696795.3 Halyomorpha halys
TATGTTACTTTAGAAACTATCACATCAATTGTGGAGATTATCAAAGCATATTAAAATTAGAAACTTACATTTTCTACTTTAAAATTTGAATAATTCTGTACTGTCATGATATTTCTTTAACTGTTAATTAATTTAATGATTGGAGAAGTTTGTCGGGGGGTTGATTTCTTCCTTTCTTTTGTATTTTTATTTTTAAAAAAGATGATAAGAATCAATGCTAGTCACATGTTATTCAATTTCTAAATTGTGAATTTGCAAATTTACTTACTTTTCTGGCAAATTATGAAGATTTTATTTTTGGTTTCATTCTCTCCTTTATTCATTTCTTTTCTCTCTTTTTTTTCTTCCGTCTATGGGGGTACTATTTTCCTTTTATGTAATTCATTTTATTATTTGAACAGAAACAGGCCTTTCTCCTCCCACTGATAATACCCTCATACATCACACTGACATACTACAGAGCTAAAACAGTTTGAAATTTAAATTTGCCCCCATCAAATTTTCATGGTATGTTCAGACCGGGAGTATCATTCTTTTAGTTGTAATATCGTTGGAATGTATATTCATAGGGACTAGAGGGGGAGGGGCGCCATATACCACTATGATATCCACATAACCCCAGCACCACCTAGAGAGTAAGCGGAGAAAGGATTGGTGGCGTGTGTTTGAGTGTACAGCGAGCGTCTTCTTTTTGGTACCACAGCCAACTGAGAGATGTCTAGCTAAGAAGTCAGCTCCGTGCGTGGTATACGGCGCAGAGACTGGTCACCTTTCTATGTTGAGCAGCAGCGGCACACCATTCAGGTGACCTATGGGCACATATGGGGCAGAATGCATGTATCCAGTAACACAATTAAGAACTTGTCTACGTCTTCTAGAAACACAAATTGTGACCCTAACCACATCATATTCACATCTCACCAATAGAATAATTTTTCCCCCATATATAAATTTTACTTAACCTAATTAACATTATTGTACTCTTTACGGCCTCCCCCTTACACAAGTTATTTCACTTTATTTTAATATATTAGTTTAATATATCACTTTCTCTATAACTAAACCCCTTCTGATATGGAAACATTTAAAACCTAGACTTGGATCTAATTCCTTCATAGCATAAAATTTTAGGAAGGTCCAGTCAAAACAGAGGTATACTATTATTTTACCCATTGGGTACGGGTCTATCCGTGTGTGGGATTTTACCCACCTTCCTAAATAATTTTTTTCACAACACTTTTTTTCTTTAATATATGCAACGTAGTGGCAAAAAGATTGTTTCTCGCTAGTTTAACTTCGTCAAAATTTTGTTCTTTTTCTTCTGTGGAGTATGAAAATACATCTTATACGAGTCATTAAACATTTTTATTTGTTACTGTCAATAGCTTATGGACATAAAACTTTAACTAAACTTGATATAAAATAAGTTGAAAAAATATTTTAGAAACAGATTACCTTAAAATATTGAATTGAACTTGATACTTAGAACGTATCAAATAAAAACCACAGAACCATGTATAAATTCAAAATTTGAAACTGCACTCAAAGCCGTATTATATCTCCAAATTCTCCATTCTAGTGTACATTCAAGAGGGCGGAATGGGCACTAGCCCTGCAGGAAGGTCCTACTTTTTTGTACCCGAGAGGTGACTTGTAAACATTGATCTCATGGTAGACAATTTGTACTAATATAATTATTATTTTTAAATATAATTGGATGAGATGATGATAAACATCTTTAAGATTGGTTTCAATTCAATTTGAAATTGAAATTGTAAATTATAGCTCGTCCATCAGCGGCTGAAGTATCGAGAATTCGTAAAAGATCTAACATCTTCTTGCCTGGGCTCATGATTTAAAATAAAAAGAGCAAGGGATCAAAATGCTCAAATGAGAGAAAAAAGATGTCTTACCGTTTCGAGGAGGCCAGAGTAAAACTGTATTAAGTGTAGGTGGTGAGGTAAAAGAGGGGTTGATATAAAAATGTGGAAATAACAAGATCAACGGTTTAATGGAAGGTAGCCAAAAGTATGAACAAAACAGATGTAATTCTGAGTAAATATAGACTTTTATTACCCAATATGAGCGAAATGCTCAAGGCTACACCTCTCATGAGCTTGGGAGTTTTTGTTTGTTAACGTATGCACTGAATAGGCCACAATTTACTGGTGGTTAAAGAGGCGTAATTCAGGATCTCCTTGCACAACCGTTAGTCTAGTAACAGTACTTTCATACAAAGTTCTGCACCTTTGATCCTACATTGGTTGTAGTGGTTCAGATTCAATTCAATTCAAAAAAGACCACCAGTAATTTTTTTTTAAATGTATTTTTACATGATTTTTGTCACGTGGACAAAATAGACTCTAATAAATAACATTATCACTTACCCTTATCTTGTTATCTTTCTTTAATAAAAAGAACAGATACTAATTCTCTCTTCAACAC
>NW_027104732.1:164650-166281 GCF_000696795.3 Halyomorpha halys
ACTTTGATCCGAAGTGTCCTGAAGGTCATTAATTGCAAAAAAACCATAACAATTTTTAATGTTTTTTTTCTGTCATTTTAGCGTTGTTGTTTTTTTTTTGTTTTTTTCCTACGCCACAGGAAATGGGCTAGTACGTCATTTTCCCTCTCGCGGGAATTTTAGTCATTTTAGCGTAAATGGTGTGGAAAATCGAAAACTATTAATTATTTTTAAATGAAATTTTCTATATGAATCCGTCATGATATTTGATTTTTTTCGGCTAACCGATGAGCCTCTAAACAGCTGTCATGATGAAGCCTCCTCAATTATGAAATATCTCAGTTATCATGACAAATTCTTACGGGAAATCGAATCACAGTTAGTTTAAAGTTTACCTTTGCCTTTTTTAATTGATAAAACGTGAATTTGAAAAGAAGAAGAGGGGAGACAACGGTGCAGTTTTTCATTCTTTTTGTTCCTAAATCTAATACGTTTGCATTATTGAGATAACGATTTTTCCTTTAATTTTGAACTATCAGGTTTCACTTTCATCATTGAAAAAAAAAACTGTTCTTCAAACCACTAAGCAAGATGTACAAATTATTTTCGTACTAATTTCACCCGCAGTCTGGGTACCTTTGGAACGACGTTTTTTTATCATGGATTCCAAGGATATAAATGATGCTGAACCATTGTCACCCGTTCTTTTCACTCTAGAAGGTTTTAGGACGCAGCCAAAAGAAAAAAAATTTCAATATTTTAGCCTAATTGAAGAAAATGTTGCTAATTGGATTTCTCGGTTTAAAAAGCGCATTTTAAATACTTCGCAGAATGAATTGTCTGAACTATCAAAGAAAACAATTATACATAAAACAGATTTTCTTGGTAGAAAAAATATTTATTTTTCAAGTGGGCTGTAACGCAGGAACACGATGTGCGTCCTACCGATGTGGTATATATATACTGCTATGGAAGTTTTTGTATTATATTTTGTTGGAATCAGAAATACAGAATACAGAAATAAATAATATTTATTGCGCAAATCATTCGATTCTGTAAAAATGATTTAATTATGTGAAGAAATATGTATATCACTAATTTTGTTAGTGAACTTATTTTTTACCACGTTTAAAATAAATCCATAAAAAGAGTATTTTTTTTTATTTATACTTTTTTCACTTATAAATGAAAATTTTTATAGTTTTACCAAATTAAATCATCACTTAGGACTACTAGGGATGTTAAAGGAAACAATTTTTTTTTAATTTTGAAAACTTCAAACTGTCGAATTTCCAAATAATTCCTGGGAATGATATTTAAATGTGGACCTGGCCATATCACTGGAGATGTCAACATTTTATTACAAGAGGTGCGGGAAAAAAAGGCAGTTAACTCTCCCCAATTTTGGATTACTTTAATGAAAACTATGTATAATTACTAGTCAAAACTGATGAGTCTGCCAAGTATAGGTAAGGGGGGGATAAAAAAAATGGCGGCTGTTTCAAAACCTTAAAAAACCATTATTTTTTCATTCGGAGCTCTATACCTTAAAAACTACCAACAACACTAGAAAATCTATATGAACATTATTTAAAGAAGAGTAAATTTTCTGAAATATTAGCCCTAATAGAACTTTTTATGTCTAATAGTTC
>NW_027104732.1:167286-168345 GCF_000696795.3 Halyomorpha halys
GGTGGAACTAGATAATGTTCCAGCACTTATTAAGCATCTTTTTCAAGACCGCCAGAACGGTTCAAGCTTCAAAAACAAAATTGTACCATACACACCCAATTTACGGTAATATAAGCAACAGGTACCTGCAATATCTTTCCTACCATTCCTTGAGGGACAGTAAGACAGACGTAGCACATTACTAAGAGCAAATTTGATTCAAGCGAATCGACTTTCAGGCAAGGATACAATCTCAAATAGCAATCAACTGGAGAGATTTAAAGTTTAATGATGAAGGAAATTAATCAAGAAAGATAATTTAGTCTACACCTAACTTAATCAATAATTTTTAAATCAAAACAAAATATTATCTTATTCTGAAATAAGTAGTTTAGTGAGATATAAATATTTGATATTGTCAAACATGCATCTAGAAGAAAGTGAATTGTTTATAATCAATCCTATGCAGTTATCGAATATACTCACACGAATTATTAGACATTGATTCGGATGAGTGAAGAAAAAAAAACTCACAAAAAACAGGTTTCATGATTCCTTAAGTGGAGTTCATCCTTCGGGGGCAGCCATTTATTCATCATCTGTAGTCTGGTTAGTTATAACACAGCAGCTGAATTAAAATGGTTTCAAATATCGGAGATGTTTAAACTCTACTAGATGATAAGAGATAATACATGTGATAATATGATATACATATATGATAATACATATATTACAAAATGATTAAATAGATTGCAAGAATATATTTACAATCCAAATTGAACCTCAGCTCAGGATATCATCCCTATCCCATCTTGTATCCTGAAAACTAAAAGGATTAAAATGACAGCTCTCGAATTTCTCCACTTTGAAAAATTCTAAAATTCTTAATTTAAGATTTAAAAAAAAAATAATAAAAAAGATTTTCTACCCTTATTTAAAATAAACTAGTTGTACTTACGGTTTGTAGTGTTTGATTACTTATACTTATTATGAATTCTTCAACTTACAGACCATTTTCAGCTAATATTATACCGGTCAACATAAACTTTGAGTTTAGTTTCTAGATATCGTATTGTGATT
>NW_027104732.1:169655-171896 GCF_000696795.3 Halyomorpha halys
CCCAAGATTTTCAAGTGTATATGAAACCTACAACATATTTACCTATTGTATTATTTTGTACAGATGTAAATTACAATAAATAAATTTAAAAAAAAAGAAAAAAAAAAAGAATTCATTTGTTGAGCAAAATGTTACTGAATCCAATTTCATCTGTATTTTTTTTCTTATTCCGTTCTATATGTTTTTATTTATTGTTTTACGTATAATTGTTATTAAGGTTTTTATTCCTTAAAAAAGAAAAAAAAAAAAAGTTAAAATAAAAACTCAAAATACTTGATAGATATTTCTAATCCAACACACCCTGAAGGGCTTAACAACCAAATTGCTAACTTTTGTTATTGTAGGGACCCCAAAAATGCTCTCCCTTACACCAATTCAATTCACATAGATATTTTCAACATTCTGGCTCTCTTTGGGACTGAGGAGCTGCATAAAACCTTTAAATTTCGGAAAAAATAAATGATGGATTATGAAGGAGAAATTTTGAAATCCTCGAAAGGCACTAGTCCAATTCACATACAAATTGAACCCAATATGAATAGACTGTATAATTACACCAAAAAACAGTGAAATAATAAAATTCGAAAAAATATTGTTCTGTGTTTAATGAAACAGTTATACAATGAATTTGCATCCACTCGGATAATCTTCGATATATTACAAATGTCGATTATTATCCTAAGAAATACGACAATTATTATCATGTTTAATCGGAAACTTTGGCTTTTTGATTTATCGAGAAGAAAATTATGAACTTTTCATAAAATCTAAAAGATTTTCTAACTGGAAGTAGGGAATGGTTAGCTTGAATTCAACGAAATAGTTGATAGAATATTCACCAAAGGAGGAGATCAAAACGAAATACAGTGTAATCACGGTTACCCGAATTGGCGTAAAAAAAAGGAACTTTTTTAGAAACTTTTAGAAACTTTTTCAGGCAATAACAGCGAACTCGTGTAAAGGACATTTTTAACATCACGATCTATAGGCAAGTAATTGTAATCACTGTGAAAATCGAAAGTGGAAAATTTTACAGTTTTGAAATCTGGTGATCTTATCATAAAATGGACTTCCATTTTTCCTAATACAATATCTGTAATCAGAACATCCTATTTTAGCAATTAGTTGAGATTACCGAAATTATCCTGTGATAGCAATAAGTATATACTCGTACAACGGGAAAAATATACGAGTTTTTTTTTTTTAGATAATATAAAGGGCTATGGGAAAGTTGTTAATCATTTTTGATAAAGTCAATGAGCTACGAGGTGGGAGGACAGTTGGAGTGTCAGGCTTATCAATGAAGAGTGGTGCGTACTAACCAGCAACCGCCAGACTTATTTTATTAAATGGCTTCCTTTATCTTTCAGATCAACAACTGAAACGGGTCATGCGGTCTGGATCTGCTAAGATGTTCATGTTTTCAACACTGATAGTATCTACGGCCTTGTTCCACAGCATCTACACATGTCATGTAAGTTTTCAACTATCTTCATTTATTTACAAAAACATAAATAAACCTGTTCAAGGAAGGACAATATACATTCCATATTATTCCACATCAGAGTTGGGCAAATATTATTCGAATGACGAGAGACGAATACTTTTTTTATTCGTCATTATTTTACATGAATAATCAATTATTCGTACAAAAACATATGATTAACCATCCGAATACTTTTTTATTAGTCATTATTATACACGAATAATCAATCTGGGCAAAACAATTCGAATAACCATTTGAATATTTTTGTATTCGTCCATTTTATAGAAAAATAATCTCTTATTGTAAAAAATTAAATGGTTAACCATCCGAACACGTTTTCATTCGAATAAAGATGACATTTTTTGTCTTACAGATATACATAGATATATTAAAAAGTATGTATAATATGAAAATACTATCGATTTATTTTAACTTTTCTGATTTCTAACATTTTAAGGTCCCTTTTTATGTTTCGGAATATGTATAATATGAAAATGCTACCGATTTAATTATCGCGTATCGGTATATTTTAACGTTCTTGGTTCCTAACATATTTAGGGTCCCATAATATGTTTTGAGATATGCAGAATATGAAAATGCTAGATCGTGTATCGATTTATTTTAATTTTTCTGATTTCTTATCTTAGTAAAATAAATCGTTACGCGATATTAAAATCGATATTATTTTCATATTCTACATATCACAAACATATAAAGGGACCCAACATGTTCGCGATCAAGAAAGTTTTTTTTTT
>NW_027104732.1:172526-174235 GCF_000696795.3 Halyomorpha halys
TGTGGGGCAGTCAGTAGGTTTACGACGAAGGGTAAAGGTGATTTGATGGGATTTGTTGGAATTTATCTTAATCCTCCAATTACGACACCAATCTTCGGGGGCTGTGATATGGGTTATTATTAACAGCAAGTACACATGTGTCATCGGCATACGTGGTGAGGATAGTGTTAGGAGCTGTATGCGTTAAGGCCAATATTGTATGACGCAGAAGACAAAAAAAAAAGGAGTTAAAAATTACTTCAAACGGAATCTTCGTTGAGTCCCCTGATGAAGTCATGAATGAAATTCAGACCAAAACGTCAGTACAAATAAGTAAGTTGCGTTTAGTTGTGTATTTTTTGGTGACCACACCTCCGACTATCTTCTCATATTCATCTACGGCCAACAGTTTGCACCTCATATAAAGAATATATGACATATGCATATAAATGGTTGACCGTTTTTTCAAAATATAAAGGGTTCAATCAAAAGGAACAAAATATTTAAATATAAACGAAACATCGTTGATTTTTACGTATTTTTTAAAGATAATTTTTAGCCCCACCTTAGTTCCTTGTATCTTATTATCATTGTCTACATAGTTTTAGTTGTTTTAAATTTTTTTTAGCACTGAGGAAGTACATGGGGCGAAACGTAGGCAGATAAATTTTATTAATTTTATAAATTATATTTAGTTAATTATTTTTTGTTCTTTTTGACTGCACCCTAGACCATCTCCTTCATATTTAAAATAATATATGTGTTTATGTTTATAAAGTTATATAATACCACTGTGAAGCGGTTTGAACCACGTTTAGGTTGAATGATACATGGAATAGTTAATACACATGAAATGAAAATTACCAAGTTCATCAGATCAACTGAATTACAACTAAAATTTTGGGGAAAAATAAAAAGGACTAATCAGTAAAATATGGAAAAAAAATGTTGACTTGCTTTTATTTCTTATAGTTTATGTGATTTCATTTTGATGGCTGTTTTAACCACGAAAAAAAAGTACAAAACCCAGTATTTAATTATTTATTCACTTCTCAGTATATAAGCTGAGGAACAGAGTAAACATTAGCTGTACCAACATTCTTAGATACCATGAGAATACACATTGTAATACAAATTGACTTAATTTCTTACATATATTTTCAAGAAACAACAAATTTGTTGTAACGACAACAAATTGTTCATTTTTTTTTTATTGAACTCTATCCTAAGTTTCTGGTCCACTTTTTTAAGTTGGTGATTTGTTCTAGAAACAGCATCTATTTAATTTATTTATTATTTCTGGGTTGGTTGTGGATAGAGACGTCAGATAATGGGGGGGGGGGAGAGATAACATGCGAAATGAGTGGAAGTAGGAAAGAGTTTGAGGACTTCGTGAGGGTCTTATAGACATATAAAAAAACAAAAGAAAGTATGTTGAAAATGACCAATACGAATATTCTTAAAGATCAGGTAAGCAACTGGAATCTATAATGAAAATTTTATTTAGATTGGAGGAAGATAGTCCGGATGGCGGTCAATAAAGGTATCAAACACACGCTCCTCTTAAAACCCGTACCTTCAAACGCTCTCCGGCTCTCTGGATCAACTTAGAAATAAGAAATTTAATGAGAAAACGAGATGCTGCCAGAAGACGCTTCAGACGCACCCGAAGTTCAGAGCACTATTCCATCTTTAAGTCTCTCCGAAACCTTACCCAAACATCCTTACGC
>NW_027104732.1:175975-179121 GCF_000696795.3 Halyomorpha halys
TAGTAAAGCCAATATACCAATGTAATTTCATTCTACTATCTGAAAATTTGTAAACGCTCGCCAGATAAAAATCTCACTATATGAACCTTGTAATTATTCTTAGGGGACATATGTCCCAGAATAAAGTTATTTTTTCATTTCATTTCATTTCATTTCAAATTAGTAGAAAAAACTATTTATTATTAACCAACGTTTCGCTCCACTTTGCAACTCAGTTGCCATGTTTGTATCAATTAAGCCCTGAGGAAGCCCTGCAAAGTGGAACGAAACGTAATTATATTAATAATAAAACTAATAACTATAAAATATAATAATAAAAACTAATAACTAATTAAATCCTGTTATAACGACATAAAAATGATTAGGTACTTATCGACAAACTAAATGAAATTTTTATTTTGGAAGAAGATAGTTGACCGGATGAAGTAGATTGTAACATTATTTATTCACAGGATTTAATTAGTGATTAGTTTAACTTTTTCAGTTGTGTTTCTTCACCAGTCGTAGACTGTTTTTTTCTATAAATTCTTTACTGTCTGGTTGCGTGGCACGGGTTTCCCACTTCCCGAACCGGTTTTAGAGCAGGGTTATAAATACAACGGACTGATTCAAAAAGGAAAGAAAAAAAAACAACGCGAATTATATTCATACATAAACTTTACGTTTCCTTGTTTTGTTTTTTACTTACTATAATTTCTTCTATGTCGTTTTTCTCAATTTTACTATTTTTTAAATTAATTTTCACTTCAATTATTGCCTTTTCTGGTGCTTCGTGAGGAAGAGGGGCTGTGAGAATCGATTATAAATACTGTTTGTGGGAACTTATTTTATATGTACCCTTGAAGGTAGAAGCTTTTTTATTAAATTAATTTTATATTGGTTTATTATTTTTCATAATAAACCAAGAAAATCAATGTTAACCTCTTCTCTAAATATAAGGTTTTACGTTTCGTCTCCCGCCTCCCGTCTGCTTAAATATTTATTGAGGTTGGTATATCTTTATGACTGTCATAAACCGAAGACGTTTATATTTTTAAGTTTTTAGAAACTTTGACAATGTTATGCTACTTAAAATTTTTAATTATTTCAATTAATGCTCAATCGCTAGAAAAACATAAAAATAGATGGAAACTTTTTCTGTGTTCTACAAAAACACTTTAAGAAAGCCACAAAATTTAACTCTATGAATCCACATTTTTTTAAAAATCTTTGCTGCACCCGGGACTGCTTTACAAACTCCGTAAATTCCTATCTCATACATATTTTCTCGTCATCCGTTCCTTTCTTACTAATAGATTATTCCAAGTATACCACAATGGTTCCTATTAATCCCTCTATTTTCAATCCGCTGGTGTTCCTCAAGGTAGTATCCTGGGTCCCATCCTCTACATCGTCTATACAGATAACTTAATCAATAATTTTTAAATCAAAACAAAATATTATCTTATTCTGAAATAAGTAGTTTAGTGAGATATAAATATTCGATATTGCCAAACATGCATCTAGAAGAAAGTGAATTGTTTATAATCAATCCTAACCAGCTATCGAATATACTCACACGAATTATTAGACATTGATTCGGATGAGTGAAGAAAAAAAAAAACTCACAAAAAACAGGTTTCATGATTCCTTAAGTGGAGTTCATCCTTCGGGGGCAGCCATTTATTCATCATCTGTAGTCTGGTTAGTTATAACACATCAGCTGAATTAAAATGGTTTCAAATATCGGAGATGATTAAACTCTACTAGATGATAAGAGATAATACATGTGATAAAATGATATACATATATGATAATACATATATTACAAAATGATTAAATAGATTGCAAGAATATATTTACAATCCAAATTGAACCTCAGCTCAGGATATCATCCCTATCCCATCTTGTATCCTGAAAACTAAAAGGATAAAAATATGAATGAGTAGGGTTTATCGGATGACAGCTCTGGGATTTCTCCTCTATGAAAAATTCTAAAATTCTTAATTTAAGATATTAAAAAAAAAATAATAAAAAAGATTTTCTACGCTTATTTAAAATAAACTTGTTGTACTTTAACTCGTATCCTTACCACGTATTCTGATGACACAAGTGTGCTCACAGTTAATAATAACCCTCTGATTCCATCCCAAAATCACCTGTCCCATATCAACCCTCGAAGAATGGTGTGGAAATTGGAGGATAAAAATAAATCCCAACAAATCCAATCAAATCACATTTACTCTTCGTCGTAAACTTGCCGACTGCCCTACAGTATACTTTAATAATGTGGCTCTTACCCCTGTAGAACAGATTAGTTATCTTGGACTACACCTTGACAAACGACTAATCTGAAATCCTCACACAAGACTGAAAAGACAGGAAACTGCACGCAGATTCCGACTATTACAGCACTTACTAGACAAACGGTCTAAACTTCCAACTCATTACAAAAGACTGATCTACATGACAATAATGAGGCCCATCTGGACATACGGAGTTGAGCTTTGGAGCTCCACTAAACCTTCGAATTCCTCTCGTATCCAATCGTTTCAATCCAAAATCCTGCGTAAAATCCTTAATGCTCCTTATTTTGTTACTAATAAAATCATACATAAAGACCTAAATGTTCCTTATGTAACTGATCTAGCCCGAGCCCGATATCATTCCTTCCATTATAAACTCCCTAACCTCCCAAACCCCCTAGTTTCTGACCTTGCTTCCTCTTCCATTCCTGGCAATCCTCCGAGGCGCCTGAAAATAAGATGGCCTCGTGACCTTATATTGTAAAATGTTTTTAGATTTCTACTACTGGGTAGTTTCTCTACATGCTGTATCATATCATGATCATTATGTCATTATGATCAAATTTACTTGTATTTTTTATACAGTTGTAGATATCAATAAATAAAAAAAAATGTTTGCTGAAAGGTGTGTAACTTATTAATTGTTCACTCTCGCAATGAAACCGGTGTATTGGTTTGTTAAAAAGGTTTTAAAAGTATTGTGCATTGACTCACCACCAGCCGGAATGGTCCCTCTCCATTCTCTGTTAGCCACCAGTTATTATACCACCAGTGTATAACCACCTTCAGCGGATATTGTAATTAGTCTTATAGTGCCATGCGGCAAACAAAGATGTAATTTGTATGTTGTATATATATATA
>NW_027104732.1:179171-183584 GCF_000696795.3 Halyomorpha halys
CTCTGCATGGTACCAGTCTGAACTCGGGAATACAATTCCTTACTGGGTACTAGTCTCGGGTTCTTGCAGGAAGGAAACTTCTTTAGGGTACTAATTATACCTATGTATTATATATTATTGTATTTAAATGAAAAATAAAGAGGTTTTGAAAATAAAATGTGCAATAACTTAAAAACCTTCTGAACATCACTTGGCAAAACTCCATTCAAATTCATATTTTATGGCAAATCATATTTGTCTGGATCATTTCAATTATTGCAATAAATTTTAAATAAATATTTATTTCCTTTATGTAGTTTATATAATATTATATTACTCAAAACCACCCCTTATTATATTATATAATTAATTGTAACAATATTTTATAAATATAAAGGAAACTTATTAAATTGATAATTTATTATAAATTGGTAAGGGAGCGCAGATAGAACCGGGGTAAGGGGCGTGGCTACAAACTCCAAGAAGCCGATTGTTTTCTGAAAATTGTTTTCTGTTACACTGTAGCCTTGAGTCAACTGCTGTGGGTTCTGGAGAATTCCTGGAGTCCACACAGCCTCTTAAATTGGGTATGCTTATTGAGTAAAAATTTTGCGGTCGGGCGTGATTTTGACCAAATTACCTCCTTGCACAACCGTTGGTCTAGTAACAGTACTTCCTTACAAAGTACAGAACCCCTGAGTTGTACCAACTGCTGCAAACACCCTTTTGGGGGTGTTTGGGCCCTAATAGGCAGGGTAGGGTGATAATTAAAGTACAGAACCCCTGACCCTTTATGGGTTGTAGCGGTACAGATTTCTTTTTTTTTTTTATAAATTGGTAACTGGTAAACACAAAATAGTACCTTGGAAAGGAAATTCAATTATTATCATTGGAACGACTCAATTTTAAATAATTAATTGGTTAACTTATTTTTTGATAATTGCCTTCAGCGATTCCAGATAGATAATTGCCATCCTCTACCTTGATGTAACGTTGGATCGCCATCTCACCACCATTTGTTCACTTCACCGTAGCTTTCAACGCCGAGATAATCAGACCGACTCTTTTCCATGGCGCACCTTTAATGAGACGCCTCTACAAGACCAAGCTGCAGGGTTTTCAGAGATCCGTTCTTCGACGAATCGTCAGGAGAACTACCTGGTACATACAATTTTTTGATGGAGTGAAGGCTGGTTCCAGCTCTCTGTTTCGAGATAACGCCCCTCCACCGAGACCTGGGAGGTGGCAGTGCTCTGTATCCTTAGTTGACGTCCTCAACGAGGGAAGGACTTTGGACTCTGCAGTCTAAAGCCGTCTTACTTAACCACTTAACCAGCGGGACATCCGTCCCGTTCCAATAATCCACTGGGGTTACCTACATGTAATGAACTACCTTATTCGGGCCCTGCAACTAACCTTTTAATGCCACAAAGCAATAAAAGGTAATATCTCACTGATATATTATTATGTATTATATGTATTAACCAAATATAATAATAAAGGTGGTTACGAAAAACAAATGTGCATTGACTGCGCAAGGTTTAAAAATTATGGGTAAAATTAAAAGGTTTGACTTAATTAATGATCTATTAAATTGTGCTGAGGCCAGCCTTGCTCAACGGAGCTCCTATGCTGACCGACAACAGCCAAGAAGCACCAACAGTTTCAGTTTGGTATACTCAGAGGTATAGTGAAACATACTTCACTACAAAGAGCAAAGACGGACCACTATACACGTGGTCACACACACGACTGTGACTGAATTTTTCACAAAGAGGCACATAAAATTTTTTTATAGCCTCCAGCACTACACCAACCCAATATTCAGAACTCTAACACCGACAGAACGGTCACAAAGGTGGCAGACTCATTTAAACAGCCTCAGTTTAGACTGAGGACTAGTAACTGACTTATTTCTGACTCAATAAACCTGGTGAGCCCCGTCGCTATTAGAGCGACACAGGATATTACCCTTTTCCAAAATATCCAATTCCTCAGCCTCCTCTTCGAATGCATTAGCAATGTAGTAAAAGAGGTCCCCCTCAAACCGTTTTCCCATCATCCCCTGATATCAACCTCACGCACCCATGAGGCCTGGAAAAAAAAAATAGCATTAACTTGAGGAATTATGCACTCATTCATTCATTTACAGACAGCAAGTCTTATAGCTGTGTTGAGGTTTTTGTGATCGATAGTCTGACACCAGTTTAAACTGTGAGTTGCTCACATAGTTACCAGAAGGCACCGACAATGCGTGGTCATAAAGGTTAGTAAACTGGTTAGGAGACGAATGGGCAGGATGAGTCTTGCAGGAACTAGTCGAAAATCCTCGAAGGATGGGAGCTTCGCTCTGCATGGTACCAGTCTGAACTCGGGAATACAATTCCTTACTGGGTACTAGTCTCGGGTTCTTGCAGGAAGGAAACTTCTTTAGGGTACTAATCTGCAGGCACGAAGGGGAATGTAAGTCCTGACTTGATACTAGCCGTAGGTCCTTAGGACAAGAAAGAAGGATTAGGGAGGAGGAGAGATCCAGAGGAGGCAGGGTGAAATAATAGACAGTTATACATTTCCAAAAATTGTACAAGAATGTAATATCTACTATGTATATTGGTATTCTCTTCTAAGACGGGGAATTCTACGAGGCAGAAATTCGCCCTCAGGCCTTCCAATTTTTTTGGATTAAATAAAACGCTATCGAGTGATGCTAAACGTGTAAGACGTTAGTTTTCAGTGGTTCAGCATATCCTATTGTAATTTGTATTAATTAAAACTATACATTTATGAATATTACAATATTTAACATAATTATCTCAAGTGTGAAATTAAATTATATACAAGGAATAGTACAAACATTAATATACTGTGTTTGGCTGATGACATTAGTAGTTACTGTATTAGCTAGTAGTTTACGTCAAGCCAGACTAAATGTAGTAGTTATAGTATAGATCAGCAGGTAGCGATATTACTACAGCAACTTTGCTTGAATAGTGGCACAAAAGTTTTATTTTATTTGGAATTGGTCAAGTCAGAGTATCTATACAATACGTCAAACATAATAAAAACAAACTTTTTTTTTTGTCAGATGCTGTAAATACAATACGAAATATGAATATTCCAATTGAAAAAGATGAGTCTGAAGTATTTAGTTTTATCCTCCCTCTTATTTTGTTCAGTCAAGCACATGGCACGGAGTGGAAGGCGGCTATCCCTACTTTTGAGCTGCTTAAAAACACAGTTAGCAAAAAAACAAATATTTCCACTTTTTGTCGGATTTTTACATATCCAATTTTTTCGTCCTTTTTATATACTACTCTTTCTCACAATCGTCCTTTATTTCATTTATATAAATCCTAGTATAGGTGATCTCTCCCCTCCCCTCATTAGCAGGGGAACATCAAAAATACCGTGTCAGGGTGCTCACCTGGGGTCAACCACTCTGACAAGTATATCAGAACCTGGCTGCTCCTACTACAACCGATACCTTAAACCTGATGGGGAAACATCTGGGTTCAAGTGAGATTAATAGTATTCTCTATTTGCTCATCCACTCAGCCTAGAATCGGGTGAGAGTAATCGTATTAATTGTTGGCCCATCAACTCAACCTGGACGAAAGAAGCGGGGGGGGGGAGGCTCCTGAATACCTTAAGATAAGACCAAATCTCTATTTAATTGTATTATTCTTTGCTGGTGTAATTCATATATTAGTAATTAACTAACAAGCTGTAGACTTCATAATTATCTTTATACCTACCCCTTAAGGAATTTATTTTGGTTTTAAAAATGTACATATGTTAGATTGTTTTTTGACCACAAAAGCTAGATGTTTCTATAGTTTATCCACACTTTAACTCACAGATAATTATGAACTCTGCAGCTTAAAATAAAGGGCTCGCGATCGTAAAATACGTACTTTTCCCCTAAGTTTGAATACTCATATATAATTCATATTTATGTGTGCATGTTTAAATTATATGTGATGTGATAAAAATTCATTTTCGATAAATGATCCATTATTATTGTATATTTAATACTTTTATCATTCTATGTCTTATAAATTTTCAGGTACTCCCAGGGACGTTTATCTACACCCCTGAAGGTGATCACCTGTTAGAAGGATACGTGTCACACGACCAGTTCTCTGCAAGCCTTAACTGTTTAATTGGAAAGAGAATTCAAGCTGCTACAGCTTCAATGCTTCTACATTCCAAAGCAAACCCAGGAGAAATCTTGTCCAACATCAACGAAGACGAATATACTTTCTTGCAAATCCTTTACTCACTAAGTTCCAATGAT
Source organism: Halyomorpha halys (assembly GCF_000696795.3). Lineage (NCBI taxonomy): Eukaryota > Metazoa > Arthropoda > Insecta > Hemiptera > Pentatomidae > Halyomorpha > Halyomorpha halys. Next base: position 183,448 of record NW_027104732.1, read on the forward strand.
CCTATATATTCAAACATTCTTTTGGAGATGGCAGTCAATGAAAAGCTACATAGTAAGAAGCAAATTATAAGTGAATGGTTGATATCGATATTACAAATTCCAGAAGAGACAATGTACAATGTGGTAGATTCACTAGC
>NW_027104732.1:184309-191700 GCF_000696795.3 Halyomorpha halys
ATTCTTTCTTGGTCGTCAGTCTTATGTGATGTTGAAAAGAGCAAGAAGAATTCTCCACTAAACCAAAAAGACTTACTCCAAATGTCAGAGATTGTAAGAACACTTTTGAGTAGAGGTGGTAATAGTTATTATGGACCTATAAAAGAAAAATTGTTGAAAATTGTTATAGAATCGGGCATTGGTATTGAAGGGATAGAAAATGAAAATCAAATTCCACAGATCATAAATAATCTTGGTACTGATGTGAATACAACTTACAAAGAACATGCCAATAAAACATTTCTAGTCCGAGCTGCTCAGTCTGGGAATATCATGCTCACAAGATTGCTGTTGGTTGAAAAATACTTCATAAATGCCAAAGATGAGGAAGGCAATACGGCTTTGCATGCAGCAGTCCTGAATGATGACCACCAAATGATAGACCTGCTTCTAAGAGAAGGAGCCGATTTCAATCTGGCCAATAATAATGGTTCAACACCACTGCATCTTGCTGTAGGGCTAAATCAAAGTGATGTCGTCAATATACTTCTTAAGCGGGGAGCTAAAGTCAACTTGAAGGACAGTAATGGAAACACACCCTTGTTTATTTCTGCCTTGAATGGAAACGATATGATTGCCAAGCTCCTCATTGATAGAAGAGCCTCTATCGACATTACAGGAAAAGATGAGAGAACTGTTCTACATGCAGCTGCCAGTGGAGGGAATGCCCGATTGGTAGAACTTCTGCTAGACAGAGGAATCAATGTTAATATTAAGGATGTCTACGATTACACACCTTTGTATATAGCAACTGATTTAGGACATTATGATGTAGTTAATACCCTTCTCAACAGAAAGGCCAATGTAAACAGTAATAATAAGGATGGTAAGACTGAACTTCACTTGGCAGCTTCAAAAGGTCATGTACAAATAATGAAACTTTTTTTAGATAGAGGAGTAGATATTAATGTAAAGGATGTTTACATTAATACTCCCCTCCATGAAGCTGCGAAGAAGGATCAGAACAGTGCTTTGGAATTGCTTCTTGAAAGGGGTGCAGATGGTAATGCCAGGAACAAGGATGGTCTAACACCACTCCACGCAGCAGCAACAAATGGGAACACTAAGGCAGTCCAACAACTTCTCGATAAAGGTGTCAACATAAACCTAGAAGGAGGGGAATCAGAAACAGCTCTGTATTTTGCTGTTATTAATGGTCACATTCCATTAGTAGAATTGCTCATTGAAAAAGGAGCCTATGTGAATGCTGCTAACAAACAAATGCGTACTCCACTACATGCAGCAGCACAGAAAGGATACGCTTCGATCGTCAACATTCTTCTTGATAATGAAGTAAGTATTGATGCCAGGGATTTCAATGGTGAAACACCTCTATTCCTGGCTGCCCGCTATGGCAAGGAAAATATTATTGACCTTTTACTAGAGAGGGGTGCTGACATCAATGTCAAGAATAAGCAAGATTGGACATTGCTGCATGCAGCATCAAGGTATGGCCATTTGGGTGTAATTACTTATCTACTCGATAGGGGAATGGCAATAACTGTAAGGTCTGCATCAAATGAAACACCTCTGCATTTAGGAGTGTTAAGTGGAAGTGATTTAGTAGTAAGTTTACTTGTTAACAGAGATGCCAATGTCACAGTAAAAGACAAAGATGGCTGGACTCCCTTACATCGGGCAGCACAAAATGGCAAAATAACTGTCATTACACCAATTTTGAACAAGGTAGATGATATAAATGTAAGGAACAATGATAACAAAACACCACTTCATGAGGCTGTTTGGGCAGGAAATCTGGTTGCAGCAAAACTCTTTTTAGATAAAGGAGCAGAACTCAATGTTTTTACTAGTGATGGGTGGACGGAGATTCATGTAGCTGCTTGGAAAGGTTATAAGGACATGATTAAACTTTTGCTAGATCACGGGGTAGACATAAATATCAAGGATGTAGATAGTGATGGTCCACTCTATGAGGCTGCAAGAGCAGGAAGAACAAGTGCTGTACAATTTCTTATTGAAAAAGGAGCAGATATAGATGCAAAAAATAATCGAGGATTTACTGCATTACATACTGCAGCTTATGGTAACCATGCCTCAGTCATTAAAGTTTTATTACAAAAGGGAAGCTTTGTGAATATCAAGAGTTCAGATGGCAAAACTGCCTTGTATGAAGCTGCTGGATCAGATGCTTTAAGTGCAGTGAAATTTTTAATTGAGAAAGGAGCTGACATCAATGCCACAACTAATGATGGATTTTCTCCATTACACGTGGCAGCTTACAGTGGAAATCTAAAGACTCTCGATCTATTATTGGACAGAGGAGCCAACATAAATGCAAGAACTAATGATAAGAAAACACCTTTGTTTGAAGCAGCTAGTAATGGAAACGATGATATAGTGAGAGAATTGTTAAGGAGGGGAGCTGATATTAATGGGAAGATGGATGAAGGTTGGACGGCTCTTCATTCAGCCGCATATAAGGGTCATTTACCAGTAGTCATCAGCTTGTTAGACAGTGGTGCCAATGTCAATGTGGCAAATGTTAATGGTGAAACCCCTCTTGATGAAGCTGCTGGTGGTGGACATTTTAACATTGTAAAAACTCTTCTTGACAGGGGGGCAGATATAAATGCCAAGGATGTTAATGGTTGGACGCCATTACATAGTGCAGCTAGAAGTGGTCAAGTAGTTATTATTAATCTTTTGTTAGACAGAGGGATCAACATAGATTCCAGGAAAGATGATGGAAAAACACCACTGGACTTGGCTTCACGCAGTGGACAGTATTCTGCAGTCAAGGCCCTCTTAGAGAGAGGAGCGAATGTTAATTCTAAAGATGAATCTGGTTGGACACCTCTCCATGGAGCAGCATACAATGGTCACATATCAATTGTTAATCTTCTCATTAAAAGTGGGGTTAATGTCAATGTGGAAAATAATGATGGAGAAACACCTATAGATGAAGCTGCAGATGGGGGACATCTAGAAATAATTAAAACCCTCATTTACAAAGGTGCAAGAGTCAATGTCAGTGATTCAATTAATTGGACTCCATTACATGGCGCTTCCAAGATTGGACATTTAGAAATTGTCAAGTTTCTGATTAAAAAAGGAATCAATGTCAATGTGAGTACAATAAATGGATATACTCCCCTCTCTCTGGCTGCTTCAAAAGGAAAATATGCCACTGTCAAAACTCTCATTGAGAAGGGGGCTAATATTCACGCTAAGGCTGATGATGATAACAGTGCTCTTCACCTTGCAGCAAATCATGGTGATACATCTGTAATTAACCTCTTACTAGACAAAGGAATTGATATTGATAACAGAAATGATGAATCTGAAACTGCCTTACATAGAGCAGCTAAGAAAGGGCATGTTGCAGCTGTTACAGCGCTTCTCGATAGAAAGGCTGACATCAATGCTGTTGACAAACAAGGATCCACGGCCTTACACACTGCGGCTAAAGCTGGACAGACAAAAGTAATCAATGTCTTACTATCTAGGGGATTAGATATCAATACTAAAAATTCTAAGAATATTACACCACTTTATGAAGCAGTGTACTACGGACATCTGGAGGCAATGAAAACCCTTATAGACAAAGGTGCAAACATTAATGTCTTGGACGGGAATAAGAAGACAGTGAAAGATATTGCTAAGGAAAGAGGACATATCAATATACTCAAATATCTTTTGGAAAAATAATTACTGAAACAACTATTGTTTTAACAAGTTTGAATAGAAACTGATTAATCTAACCACCAGCTACTGAGAGAATAGAATAAGGTATAGCTGGTTCTTTTTAATAATGAACTAATTTGAGTTTAATTTAAGAGTTATTAACTCACATCTTTTACAACTGAGACATTTCCTGATACAGTAATTGTTAAAGTATTGTTACTATACATTTTATTTTATTTTGTTTTCGACAGTAAAATTTGTAGTATACAATTCTATACAATTTATAATATTAACCATAACAATATAATACCATTGTTAATACTAAACTACTATTAACAAATCAAGCACAATTAAATATTAATTAATTAATCAATACCTTGTTTTGTGTATAATAAATAAAAAAGACTTTAAAGAGAGAGAATTGTTTTATAAGTTAATTACTATTGAAAAAATAAATCTTTTTTACTGAGTCAACACCATGATGGATGGAGGTATTAGAGCACAACCCTTGTAAAGTCTAATGTGGTAGGGTTCAAATCCAGCCTCAGTGATTTGTTAGAAATATGAGGCAACTGGAGATTTTCGGATGAAGGAATATGTCTTAGAATAACTAAGTACTAATTTAATACAACAGATAATAGAAAAATAAATATAAAAAGACATAATAATACCTACTGAAAGATCGCTGATTGACCGTGTGAAAAAATTAATAAAAAGAAGATGGTAATTTAATGTTTGCCTATTTTTAATATTTCCTTTAATTTTCTAATACTATTTCCTTTAAAATCATTTTCAAACATAACGGAATTTAATCAACACTTCTTCCCTATAACATCCTGTCAACAGCACACTTTTACACTAGCTTCCAGTTTGTTTGGCAAATTCCCTATCTATTTTCATTATCATTCTTTAATCTTGATTTTATTGGTATCCTCTTTTTCTATCTATTAGTTTCTACTATGTTTTATATTTTATCTTTTTTTTTTATTTGTAATTTTTTTCTGTTTTCATTAATAGTTTAAAACCTTTTAGTATTCTTATTTAACTTTTACATTTCACTGTACATCTTTTTAATTTTCCATTTACTTTGTTCATTTATGTTTACAACATTTAAGTTTTGGTATCTTTATTAGCCCTGATGAAGCCTTGCAATGTGGGGCAAAACATAAATAGTTTAACTCAATACTACTTGGGTTTTCTTAGACCGCAGTACAGTACAGACCATAATACATAATGTTTTGGTAAAAATAATTAGCTCCTCAGAAGAATATGGTTCTTGAGTTACTTAATTAGGATAATCAGCCTATCTTTTTTAATCTGTATATTTTTTATGATCCCCTTTCTTGTCATTCCTGACATGGAGGGAGGGTTATCTACAGGGCACCAACCTATTCTCATCAAAGTATGGGGTTAAGTTTACATTTTGTGGGACTGCCATAGAAATAAAAGTGGACCCTCCAGGCCAGATTTGAACCAGTAATAATGGTGCACCATGTGCAGGACAAGTCGTCGGAAGCAGTGTAGACAGCTTTCTGATTGTGGTTCCAATTCTATAGAGTTCCAGAGAATCTCATCAGATTCAGGCAGAGAATTTGACACTGCAATGAAGGACCTGGATGTAAAATGGCATCTCAACACACCAGGGCACTCCAAGAGCAGAGGAAGTATAGAGCGGCTTCATGGCATTTTGAGTGACCATCTTCACCTATATGAGATCAACAAGGGATTGGAACCAGATGTAACAATGCATAAGGCTATAGCAGCATATAATCATTCTGTACACACCATTACAGGGTTTTCACAGTTTGAGATCCTCTTTGGGCTTCGAGGACACCGGCGGAACTATAAGGGCACGGCAGTGGACGGTGAGGAGATACAGAACAACCATGTTGCCTGAAGAAAGTTATGGGAGAAGGCATGAGGAGGAATGGAAAAGGAAAAAAGTTGGAGGGTGGCGCAGGAGAATTTAAAGGTCACAGACAGAATGAAAGCAACCAAAATTGGGATTTGTATACAGAAAGTTGAGGTCTAACAGGGGTAAGGAGATGCAGTGATATGAGGGTCCATTCAGGGTGATAAGTATTAGGGAACATAATGTTGTTACTGTAAAAAGTATTAAAGAGCCTAAAAAGAGGAGAACTGTCCCTATTGAAGAGTTAAAATTTCCGGCAATAACAATGTAAAAACTGGAGTTTTCTCATATTGCCAGCCACTACTAGATTGCATTACAGAGAAATTAGTTATTAATGTAATTCTTTTAATTGTTTTTGTTTTAAGGTTTATTTTGACTTTTGTAAATATTGTTGTTTGTTCATTTTAGCTTATTTAGGTACTGTATAAAGAGTTCTTTAAGTTTATTCTTAGGTTTAAATTATGTATATAGCAATTATTTCAGGGGGCTTGTGAGTTTTTAGAATTATATGCATATAGGAATTTATGTTTATTGTAAATAGTTTTTCTTAATTGTTATTGTTTTCTATGCTATTATATTGTATAATATTAGTGTACGAGGATTGTTTGTAAGCTGGTGGGGGGAGTTACGGTTTCAGTCAGCTGTTACTTCGATGTCAGCTGACTGAGGGGATCAGCTAATTGAATGTAAATAAAGAGATGTACTGAACCCAATAGAGCCAGTATTTTACAGCAGTACAAGCGTGTCAGATCTTATTCCTTGTTCCCTTTTTGACATTTTGCTTTCACCGGTACTTAAGTTATATATAAATATGCATATATTAACTTCACCAACTGATTCGTGCCAGGTAACTGGCAATAGTAAAGTGGCAGAGTGGCAGATAGCTGATTAACAAAAATAAGTTAGAGAATAGCAGAAATGCTTGTTGAATGATGAAATGAATAAGTACAAAGACAAATATAAACTAGATTATATATTAATAGGAAATAAGATCTAAGGGTAACTAAATATTAGTAAATAAGTAAACGATGACTAAATATTAATAGAAAAAAATTTGAAATATGATTTAAAGTGCTCGTTCTTTAGGGTGAATCCGCAGTCATGTATAAAGGCGGAAAATTTAATTTGTCAATGTTAGGATTCAAACAGAAGCCAGCATCAAAGAAGAGATTAAGCTGGTGGGAGAAATAATTAAGGTACAAGATATGGGAGCTCAAAACCAAAATCAAATTCGTGGAGACAAATTTACAAAAAAAAAAAAATAATGGATAAGGCAAATGCCTGATGTCCTTAATTCCACCACTTCAACAAGAGCAGTTCAACACCATTCAATTCTTGCCTTCATGAATGAGATTTGCAGTTATGCTTCTTTGCTCAAAGAAAACTCAAGTTTCTAGAAACATTAGAAAATCATTAATCAGAAATGAAACAGAAGACGGCATTGTTTTCAAACTTAAATTAAACACTGGAAGATTATTGATTGACCGTGTGTATAGATGAATGGAATATGGTCCGGGTGCGGTAAAAAAATCTCAAATAGTAGATAATTATACTATTTTATTGAGCCAACGTTTCGTCCCATGTTTCAGGGCTTTGTCAGGGCTAAAAAAGATACAAACACTATAGTTACAAAAAGGAAAAAAAGAGAAAAAACATAAGTGTAAAATAACAGGAGTATAAAAAGTAAGATATAATAAGAAAAATTAAAGGTTGTAAATAGTAAATGAAAAGGGTAATAGTAACAGATAGATAAGAGAAGAAATATTAAAGAAAGTACAAATAAAGAGATGTAAAA
>NW_027104732.1:193435-194898 GCF_000696795.3 Halyomorpha halys
GAAACGTTGGCTCAATAAAATAGTATAATTATCTACTATTTGAGTTTCTTTTTACCGCACCCAGACCATATTCCATTTAACTTAAATTAAACACCAGATAAAATAGGTGAAGTAGAGGAGAAAATCCTCATTGTGCTTCATGGTGGAAAATAAACCCCTTCTTATTCTTATTGAGTATCATTTGCATGAAGTGTGAAGAGACCATAAGGTATAATGGTAATTGTAAATATTTTTTATTTTTTATCAGGTGTCAATATTCTAGGATTAATACTATCATACCACAAAATAAGTTAAATTGAACTATTAAATGTCTTAGTATAAATATAACATTATTGTTATAACCTGACCAAGGTTAGTAACATTATACATAGGTGTAACCAATGGAGGAGGGGTAACTGCCTCCCACCAGAAGTTAAAAAAATTATTAATTTAAGAAATAAAAAATTTTTCAAACAAGTACTAATTGTAATAACTAATAAAGCACTACGACAATTATATATAATGTTCTTTAAAAAGTTTGGTTTCATTCACCTTTTCCATGCTGACATGTCACAACCTGATTGACTATGGCTTGCCCTTCCCCTAGTTTTGATTCTGGGTATGCCCTTTAAATTATACTTGCATCCTAGGAAGAAATTGGAGTGGGAACCCACTATTGGGCTTTTGGCATGTTCACTAGATAGGTAGTCCTGTACCATTATGTTCGTTTCTATTGATTAAATCAATCTTAAATTCTTATTTAATATCTCTCTTTACTTCGATGAAAACTTTTTATTTTACAATGTTTGGCTGATCATGTGATCTTGTACACAAAAGAACTAAACCGCCATTGTTTTGTTTGTATCACGTACAACTTTAATCTGTAATGACAAGCAATCATTCCTTCCTTGTTGCAATTTTCTCGCTCATTTCGTCTCTTCTATTTTTCGCTTTGTGACCTTTGTAACAAAGTTTTTGAAAAAACAAAAAAAAACGTAAAGTATAATCGAATTTGCGTTTTCATCGATTTTTGTGGCCGACTAGTGACATATTTTTTAAATGTTTCTTCACATTTTTTATATAGGTTGTGTTCAAGTTCGTAGGAAATGGATAAAATAGAAAAGGGATCTTTTCAGTTGGCCAAAGAGGCCTTTTCGGCGAAGTTAGAGTAAATAATCGTAAAGTTCTGCATTTAATGCAAATTAATTAATTAATTATAAGAAGATGGTCAGGGTTGCGGTCAAAAAATAACATATAATTTTTAACTATTTAATGTCCGACGTTTCGCCCCACTTTGCAGTGCTTTATCAGGGCTGTTCCGAGCGATAGGTTAAACAGTTATATATATATCAATATATACCAATTAATTAATAATCATCAATACCTTAGAGTTACATATATATACCAATTAATTAATATTCATCAATACCTTTGAGTTACATATATATATTGGATGTCTTGACATGACGCTGTCCCAGTTCAAC
>NW_027104732.1:195609-197042 GCF_000696795.3 Halyomorpha halys
GCGCTGGGATCTTTTGAGCTCTGCTCTACCCCTCACACGTGGGAGATAGAGTGGGCTCAGGGATCCTCAGGACGATTGTGTAAATATTGTATATTAGAGTGTAAATGTGACTAGAGACTATATTATTTTATCATTATGTTATTTTATTTTTCATACAGATAGTTTGATTATGTTCATTTTGTTTATTCTTCTGTTTGTATATATTTTAAGAGTTGTTTTTTTTATTCATTTATATTATTTTATTTTAGTATGTATGAGATCATTCATCACTATTACCTATAGCCCACAACTGTGTGACAGATTGTAATATTTATAAATAATTAAAAAGTAGCATATAGTATTTTCTGTATAGATCTTACTCTTTATTGCTGAGATTACAAGCATATATCAAAATAACCATTTTTTGAGATGTTACACTGTTAAACTAGGGCAGTGATGTAATCAAGGAAACAGCTGAATTGTAATATGGAGGGTCTATAGGGAGTACAAGCTCTTCATAACTACATACAGAAAAAAAAGTGGTAAAATGGAAGACACTTTATAGAACCTCAAAATCAAGCTTCTCTGAGGCTCACTCAATTCATACAAAAATTTACACCCTTCTATCTCAATTAGGAAGGATATTTATAGGTGCGCAAACATTTAAAAACCGAGTCAATTATCATAATTATTATTGTAATTCAATCTAACTCCTAAGGCATTGTTCTGCCTGAAAAATAATCTTACATAATTAATTTTATCCTTTCGATAAATTTCGAAAGTGTCATATTATCGGCACAAAAACTGTGTACGTCTACCGTAATCGATTCTTCAACTGACAATTAATTCCAATAAAAACAGGCTCAACAATCATATAAAAATATTGATCTTATTTTAATCTGAATATTCTAGTTTCCATTTTAAAGTTTGGAAACATTGATTAATTCTGCTTCAATAAATACTGTAATGTTTCAAAATTTTAGTAAAAATTTGAAAAATTCAAAATTTAGTATTTTTATACCAAACACTTTTTATATAATATTTTTTTGAGGAAGAAGAAAGGAGGAGGAAGATGGGAACACTACATGTTTTGTGACCTCTTTTACGACTAAAACGTCAAGGGTTTTTCCCCAAAAATTTGACCCATATAAATGATATCCTCACAAAAAAAAATAATAAAATTATAATTTCTTCATGGATTTCATCTGAATCCAAAAAATAATAAATAGTAAGTATAAAACCTCAATAAAGAAAAAAAATTATCTACATTCTTTGAAACTACAGTTAACCTGTTGCAATTCCATTAGTACAAGAGCCGGGAAGAAAAAAAGGCAGTTATCTCACCCCAATTTTTGGTTACTTTAATGAAAACTATGTATAATTACTAGTCAAAATTGATGAGTCTGCCAAGTATAGGTAGGGGGAATAAAAAATGGCGGCTGTTTCAAAACCTT
>NW_027104732.1:199387-199880 GCF_000696795.3 Halyomorpha halys
TTTTTTTTTTTTTTATCGCTTTGAAACAACCGCCATTTTTTATTCCCCCTACCTATACTTAGGAGACTCATCAATTTTGACTAGTAATTATACATAGTTTTCATTAATGTAATCAAAAACTGCCTTTTTTCTCCTCTTGGGGTCTTGTACTAAATTCAGTCTTCATTCTCAGAACCGAAAACAAAATCACATTAATGCCAAATAATTAGAGAAAAGAAGAGAAAAACTTTATATAAACAAAGTTGTGTTGCCCTTCTGTATTGGGTTGCTAAATATACAGTTTTTAAATCTTACAAAATATAGGCATAAGTCGTAAGTAAACTTACTATATACAACAGTAACACAAAATGTTTTTTTGTTTTATCATTTTTGCTGTTTTTTATTTTCTTTCTATACTGTATATATTTTTTAATTAATCTTTTTTTCTTTTTATCCCTTTTATCACATTTCCTATATTTTGTTCACTAGATAGGTAGTCCTGTACCATTATGTT
>NW_027104732.1:202205-202944 GCF_000696795.3 Halyomorpha halys
AGCAATAAACATATGAAAAATTAATAAATATCAAAGATATATATAAATTTTCTTATTCACTTATCATATCGTTGCTTTGCTTTAATTGTGGTACTATGATAAAGGGGCGTGATACCCTAGACGTTGATCGCCCTGAAGAAAAATGTAATCTAATCTACTATTATAAAAAAAAAGTTTTGATTTTATTTTGAAGTGGACGTTTTCTAATGATGGTACTAGTTAGTACCGTGTTAGTACCTAAGACAGTTTTCCTCTACCAGTCTCGTCATACACTGTTCCGAAGCTAAGAAGCGGTGTCACTAAGTAAATCTAGCCGACGGTACAATCTACAGAATACGTGAAAGCATGAAAGCAAAGCGATATACTCATGTATTTAATAAAACTCATAAAGCATATTTCAAACGTTTTTCGACATATAACCTCTGGTTCGAAAATACAATTGATTTAATAGGCTCCGTTAAGAGATCAACAAATACGTCATATATCTTGTTCAAGAAAACTTCCCAAGCAAGAATTGAGTCAGACTAATTCCCAAAGAATTGGAAGGAGATTGAACGAGTAATCCAGCCAATAGGAATCCAGCTTTGAAGATTGAGGAAAAGAGACATCACTCCCTGGATGGCCTCAGTCCCTCAGTACCTCAGCTGCTCTCAGACTGACTGGTGAGTCTTTCTCTTCATTCCACGAGCAATATTTATATTTAACTATAATATAATAATATTTTATGTTTAGTTAAATG
>NW_027104732.1:204349-206221 GCF_000696795.3 Halyomorpha halys
AATATCTTTCCTCTAAAATTATTATTCTCTTTATGAATGATTTGGACATTTTCAAAATCAAATTTATGTTTATTTTGAACATGTTGAACCAATGCTGTTTTTTTGGGTTCCTTTTCCCTATTCTTTATATCATTTTCATGTTGATACATCCTGTCTTTTATATATTGTTTTGTTTCACCTATATATATGGCTGGACAGTTAATGCATGGAATTTTATACACTAATCCTGATTGATATTTACTGTCTACTGGGTCTTTTGTTATGCTATAAAATTTTTTTAATTTATTGTTCGTTAATTTATTATTTTTTTTTTTAATCAAAAATATTGATTTTTTTCTTTCATTGTTAATAAATTTAGGTGGTTCTGTATTTGACGTTTTGATTTTAAAGAACAAATTCATTGAGAAATATTGGGTTTAACGTATTTAAAGAAGGGGATTTGTTAGAAAACCGTCGGAGACAAAGAGACAAAAACTGTTCGTTGATCATGACAAGCTCGGTTCGGAGTTTACCAGGCTGAATATAAATATTCTAAATTGGAATAAATGTGTTTAATATGCTATTTTATAATAGGTTTTAGTGTTTTTTCGATTTATTATTTTGTTATCATTTAACTTATACCTCTGGTGTAAATATGGTGGTTTACCATTATCTGCAAATATGTGACAGAATGTAATATAACACAGTAAAATAAAAATATAAAATATTCAAAAGCAAATCCTAGGTTTATTGAGATAAAAACTACGCAGTTAATTAACAGTTTATTATTTAGAAATAAGGGTGTAAAAAGTTATTATGTACAATTTTACTCACTTGTGGTGACAAACCAATTATATTTGAAGGCTGATTTTTTTGTATCGAAAAACACAAATACCAACCCAGGGTTTGTAAAAAAAAAAAATGTTTGTGTTAGGTGGGTTCCAGTCTCCCAGGATGAAGTAAAATTATTCTATCTCCTTATTTAGGTATTTCGGTATAAAAGACAAAAATATGCAGTAATTCTGAACAAACTTTTGGCAAGAACAATCATATCTATCGTGTATTGTACAGGTCACAAATAAAAAAAAAAGGGAGTAAATGTAATTATTCAAATTTTTATTAAACATTATTATTATTATTTATTGCGAAATTTTACCAACCCATAAAAGTGCTATAGTGCTATAGTGCTAGTCCCCATAAAGTGGCAAATTACCCCTTTGGCATCCACTGCTTTACACCGCTGTACTGACCAAAGGCTTTTTTTTTTTTTTTAATATTTAGTTTTCATCATTTTTTATTAATAATTATTTCCCATGGTATATATCTGTGAATGAGAGTGTGTGTGAGTGAGCCGAGGTAACTTAGTACACAATAGTTCAGAAGTCGTTGTGCACTTATCTCCCGTATGGTTCCGACTGAGGCAGATTATGATTTAATTTGATAGAACAGCCTGGACCAAATCAGTTCCAAAAATCCTTGAATAAAGCCACTGAGGAATGTATTTTACTCGGGAAGACAAATAACAAAAAAAAATAAGGATTTATTTCTCGGAAGCGGTTTCCTTATTGTGGATTACGGACGGGCTCTCCTGCAGATTCCTATCCTTGTATCTAAGATCCTTGACCTTAGGCTGGCCTCTTGACCTTAGGATGAACGTTCCACGCCAAATGGAACGTAGCAGGACCAAGTTTGAAAGTCTGTATGGATTTTCGGAGCGATAAGGAGTTGCTGAAATTCCACCACGACACTCCAATAGTGTGATTGAATAGTATGATGGAGCATTTGTCGGTTAGGTATTTAGTTCTTCACACTCACGGTCAAACAACGTTCCATTTCCATTGAATGCAAACATTAATAATTAATGATTTAGTTTAATTTTTTTTACAAACTGAA
>NW_027104732.1:206385-212920 GCF_000696795.3 Halyomorpha halys
AATCATAATGGTATTTTTACAATATAAGGTCTCGAGGCCATCTTCTTTTCAGACGCCTCGGAGGATTGTCCGGAATAAAAGAGGAAGCAAGATTAGAAACTAATGGGTTTGAGTGGTTAGGGAGTTTGTAATGTAAGGATTGATATCTGGTCGGGCTAGATCGGTTACAAATGGAACATTAAGGTCTTTGTGGATCATTTTATTTGTGAAAAAGTAGGGAGCATTCAGGATTTTGGATTGTAAGGGTGGATACGAGAGGAATTCGAAGGTTTAGTGGAGCCCCAAAGCTCAACGCCGTAAGTCCAGATAGGCCTTATAATTGTCATGTAAATCAGTCTTTTGTAATGAATTGGAAGTTTGGGCCGTTTGTCTAGTAAGTGCTGTAATAGTCAAAATCGACGTGCAGTTTCCTGTCTTTTCAGTCTTGTGTGAGGATTCCAGGTTAGTCGTTTGTCCAGATGTAGTCCAAGGTAGCGGATCTGTTCAACAGGGGTAAGGACAACATTATTGAAGTATACTGTAAGGCAGTCAGTAGGTTTACGAGATAGAGTAAAAGTAATTTGATGGGATTTGTTGGAATTTATTTTAATCCTCCAGTTACGACACCATTCTTCGAGGGCTGTTATATAATAAGGATATATATTTAATTTGGTATATTAATTTACAACGTAGTAGAATTGTCTTCAATTATTTCCGTTTTTTGTTTTTGTTCGTATAAAGATTTATAATGTTAAAATAAAATTCAATGGGATATAGTACAATTGCAATGGAGACGATATTTGCAAAAAGGGCACTCAGGCAAGAAATGTGTTTTAAGAAAAACGCATTTGAATATTTTAGTCTTTTGCCATTTTATAATTTTGAAATGAACATAAATGTCTCTATAAAAATTATCTTCTACTATATGGTATAACAATGTAATAACATTCGAACAACATAACGTAATTTAAGATTTTATAGTTAGAAATACGAGTTTGAATTTGAGGATGAATGTTAATAAATTCAATATTTCATATTCTTTAGAAGTCGTGGATTTTGAAAACTAATAACATCTAGAGTACAAGTTATTCAGCAGCAGCTGTCTTCTCGTTGCTATGGTGCCAGTTCTGATTGTCATTTATTAAAACTAAATAATAATGATAATAACGGGCTGTAATAAAGCAGAAAATCTTAAAAATGTTGGTACTTTACCATCTAAACTATTTCATTTTTACAGAATTATCTTAAAATGTTTTAAAAAAAAAAATTTATGGAACAACCCTATGTTTGGTAATCGTACTTCAAATTATACAGTACCATACTTGTTTTATCTCTTACTAGAACTTATATATAAATCAACCATAAAGAATAAAAATAAATATTTGACTGGCTACTTTTTACATCTATGATTCCTCTTTACCTTCATCTCATTTCTGACGCACAAGATTTAATTTCATACAACAAAAACCAAAACTTAGCCACTGTTTGAGTCTATATTAAAATGTTGTGAGGATGAGTAAATGTTAATAAATTTAATGTTACATCTTCTTTGGAGGTCGTGGATTTTGAAAACTAATAAAATCTGAAGTACAAGTTTTTCAGCAGCAGTTGTCTTCTCGTTTATGTCGTATAATTAATTACCTCCATACGAACAACACCCCTGTAGTTCGTTGTTTGTTACTGCAAATCTCAAAATTTGCAATTTTGATTTATTTAGAAAAAATAGGACATTGGGCCAATTGTATAAAAAGGGATCCATATTGCATTATTCAAGTTTATCAGACCAATGTTAAAATTAATAACGATTTTTCCTAAATATATATAATTGAATCGATTGTTCCTAAAGAGGTTGCGACCCGATTGATAAGTGAATGAAACTAATATTTATTATAGATTCTGTTAAGTTCTAATATTCCCAATATCGAGGGTATTATCTGGGGACTATATTTAAAATTAATGAATAAATAATGGATTCATAAATAAGGAATAAATAAATAAATAAATTAAGAATTGATTATTTGCAATAATACAGATTGATTGTATGGGGTTACAAATTATTTAGTGTTGTTAATGAAATTTGGGTTCTATGATACAATTTTACTTGACTGATGAATCGGTGGGTTTATTGATGAAGTTGTTCTTTGTCCTGTCATCATTCTCTCATTTCCTCTTCCTAAGTTAGGTGTAAAGTTATTCAGGTGTGGTGATTTCATTTCAACACTCACACAAAAGAAGTTAAGTTCTCCTGAGCTCAGATGTACCTCATATTTCAAATAGACTTTTTATCACCTGGGTACAGTACCTTTACTAGTCGATTTGTTTTTTGACTTACTATTAACGCTTATTTTTTTATTTCTGGTTAAGAAATAATAATTTCGAGTTATATTTCTTGAAAAGGCTTTCCTTAGATAGATTTTTTTAAAAAGAAACGAATCAGTTCAGGATTGTAATAGCATCTTTTGAAATGCAGTTGCTTGACTAATAAGATTTATAGAAAAGGAGCTTTAATTGTACTGTTTATTATTATAAATGGAAATGTACTTAGCACCACTAAAAATTATTCGTCAGAAATGACAATGTTTCTTATAAATTTTCTTGACGTCTTGAAATGGTGGATGTATTTTTTTGAGACCATATTCTGAATGAGATCTTTTTCTCTAGGTGAATGGAGAAGTTGGGGTCTCACCTCAGTTTAACTCTAAGGATGCATTTTCAGGGATTTTAAAAATTTTAAGTGATTTTCTCTCAAATGTCAAGATTTTATGATGAAATGTTTGTCCAGACCTGTTGCTTTGTATCACTTCGTCCAAGATATTTCACGAACTTTGGTTATTATTTTATTTTTTATTATTAGCGTTTTAGACTGCATTAAATAGTTCAATTTCTATATATATCTTGTCGCATTTTGAGTTCGTTTTCCAATTTTGATAAAGTTTGTGTACTAGTAGTACTAGACACATTTGAAAAGCTAAAGTAACTTATCCGACTAAAGTTTTGATCGGCAGCACTATATATAGAACTCGAGTTGAAATGTTTACCATGAACTTAAAAGAGTATCCAAATGAAAAATTACCTCAACTGGACATAATGTCGGCTAGTGCGGATAGAAAATCTAAGAAGTTCCGAAGAGAGAAAGAATTTAATTTTCTATAAATTAAAAAGTACCAAAAACGCTTAGTAGTACCTATCTCTATTGATTTTACGTTCAACAGAAATCTCCATGTGTTGCGTATAAAATTTATTTACTACTTTTCACACCATAGACTAAACAAATTTTTTTTTATTCCCGAATCCATTGGATATACTAAAATGTTTCTTTTTTAAAACAAAATATGGTGATCTGAAGCGCTTGTTGGAGCTCAAGAAATGGAACCAAGACACAAACATCCTAGGCATTTTTTTTTTTAGTCAATATTAAATTATAATGCTCCTAATTGCCGGGGCATTATTTATATCTCATTGGTTCTTTAGAGTTATACTTATCTGTATTTTAAAATATTTTTACAGTCTAACAATACATCGTTCTGTAAAAAGACTGGGTAGATGTATTTCAAGGTTTGAGAATAAATTTTATTTTTTAAGAAAGTTTTATTTTTGTCCTTCTGAAAATAAAATCCAGAGGTGGGAGAGTATTTGAAATATAGGTGTACTAAGAATAATACTTCAGTCATTTCACAACAATTTTTGAATACTTTAATGAAAACTATGAATGATTACTAGTCAAAATTGTTGAGTCTGCTAAGTATCATCAGGGAAAATAAAAAATGGTGAATGTTTCGAAACGAAAAATAAAGTAATTTTTTATCCGGAGCTCCACATCGTTAAAACTAAATACAACACTAGAAAACCTAATAAAACATCATTTAAAGCAGAGTAAATTTACTAAAATATGAGCTCTGTTATATCTGTATACGTTCGAAATTTTCCGAGATACATTTTTTTTAAAGCAACATTTCATAAAAAAATGTACTAAAAAATCTATTTTTATTGAATTTATTTTAATGTGCTATAAAGGAGTATATGACGTTTGTTTTCGCAAGAGTAGTAGTTTTCTTGATATTTGCTAAAATAAATGAATTTCTAGTTGTTCACACAAAATTCATATTCACATGAAAATATAATAAAAACTACCTAAATAAAGATGAAAGTTATAAAAAACTTTAAAGTACAATAAAGTATCTTTAATGTGATTTCTCGCAGACATATCTACGTTCGATGGTTCCTCAAATATAGTTTTATAAATCAAATTTTTTTTTCCGAACAATTAGAAATCAACTTTTTGTGAATTTATTTTAGCAAATATTATGAAAATTATTACTCTTACGAAGATAAACGTCATAAACTAATTTATAGCACATTAAACTAGTTTTAAATTGAGTGTTAATTAACATCTGTACGTTTCAAGGTTCCTAAGATTTCCCACAATAAATTTACTAACTACTCATTTTCCAGTATATATTTCATGAAATGTAGCTTTTAAAAAAACTGTATGTCGAGAACTATTGAATATAAACAGTTCTACTAGTGTTCATATTTAAGCAATTCATTCTACTAAATGATATTCTATGTTTCTACTGTACGACAATACGTCAACTCATAAATTTTGACCAGTAATTTTTTATTAAAGAAATAAAAAATTGGGATGAAATAATAGACTTTTTTTCCCCCACAAGGCTCTTGTACTAAAAGTAGCTGATGAAAATTGATAAACTTGATATCTGACAGACCTGAATAATCACTGAAAAATTCACAAAATTCGGATCAAAATTTTGATGGATTATGCCGGAGCACAAATTTGGCTGTAGACACGGAACAAAAAATTTTTCTTGATATCTAAAACATAAAACAATTCAGAGAACAAATTAAAACATAAACATTTTCTTCACTTCCCACACAGACACAGACACATAATATATAATATAATTACGTACGTTATTTTCAACAAGAATTGGATTTACTTGAAGAAGTTTATCGGGGGGTGCGGTCAGCAAAGAACAACATAAATAAACAAAAAAATATTTATTTATTTTATGCCGACGTTTCGACCTGAGTTTCAGGTCTTCATCAGGGATAGTGGCGTGTAAAGGGGACGGGAAGCAACTGGATTTATGTCGGATGGGAGCAAGGGATGCATGGGAGCAAGAATTGGACTTATGTCGAAAAAAAATTTATCAGACAAGTTCATCAAATGGCATTCATTAATTTCGCTTACAGATGTCCAAACGTATTTTCTTGATAAACTTGTACTTTGATAATATATCGTTCGATTTACTCCAAATTTGCAGGTAAGTTGGGATTAGTGTGAAATCTAACCAAGTCGGAGATGAATTAGACACAGTGGTTTATTAACATTCAAATTGATATATCTTAAATGCAACATTATGCAGTTTCTAAAGATTAGTTTTGTAGGTGTTTCCATTTTTAGGGTGAATTTAAGGGTGCATCACACCCAATCGGGAAGGCTACAGGCTACCAGGTCACGATATGTTATTTTGCGGTAAATCAGACTACAATATGAGTTATGGAACAAATTCCCTGTGGATGGTCAATTAGAGAAACTTATTAATGGGAAGCTCAATTGTCTAAAAAATAATAATAGCTATAAAAAGATATTAATTCCATAGAGCTACCTAAAAGATAAGTAAAACCAAGAAGTGAGGAATGGAACCATGCAACAGACAGAACTATCTTAAATATGCTCCTTTATGTTTCAGATTAGCAACTGAGACGAGTCATGCCGCCTGGATCTGCTCTGACGTCCATGTTTTCAACACTGATAGTATCTACGGCCTTGTTCCACAGCATCTACACATGTGACGTAAGTTTATAAGTTTCCTTTTGTTTACAAATTTACGAATAAACCTGTTCAAGATTTATAGGTTCTATGTTTATCAATGACATAATAAACATTTATACATTGTTACGGTTGCCATGGTGAAATAAAAACACTGGCTATATCTGCGTAGACAAGAGGTGTTACGGTTGTCATGGGGTGAAAAAAAAACACGAGCGATATGTTTAGACGAGTGGGTTTTGGTTTTGTGAAGGGGGCAGTTTGATTTTTGAACACGTTACGACTGTTCAATGTGATGTGTAAATAGTCTATCAGGGCCTGTGTCTTTACTGTTTGAACCGAAATTTCACCATATGAGAAATTTTATCGTGTATGTTTTGTTTTTCAAAATTATGGTGTTCTACTTCAATGGACAGTCATTAACACTAGAAGTGGGGATATAGTGGAGTGTGTGGCAACGTTTCTTCAGCATGTCCTGGACAGGAGAGTTGTGGTAGGTGTCATCATCAAACGTCTGGGGAAGGTGAGACGGTGACCGGAAAGGAAATATCGGACAACCTTTTGTTCTGCCAGGAGTACACCCAAAGACTACGTGGGGTTTGAACTAAATTTTATTTTATATTCGCTTTTAAACTCTTTTGTATAATAATGTAAAATTAGTTAATAAGATTAAGTATTTAAGTTAAGGTTAAGTCAACCTATAAGTTTTAATTGGTTTATTAATTGATAAGAATTTTTTTTTTCCCTTTTTCATTCTGTGTA